>NW_005353690.1:807455-887427 GCF_000412655.1 Myotis brandtii | reverse complement strand
AGAGAGAGAGAGAGAGAGAGAGAGAGAAAGAGAGGTAATATGTGAATTGGTCCTAACGATGTCCCAGTCATGACAATTCAACAAGCTGAGCATACACAGGAGCTGGTGGGCAGGGACAGGGGTGGGGATTTGTGCCACTGGGACATGAGGCTGCTGCTGGGGGCACTTCCCCCCCCCCAACAATGCCTGGCCCCCCCCCCCACAATGCTCGGCCCAGAGGGGGGCATCAGGACAGGGGTGGGGCCTTGGCAGAGAGATCTCAGCACTCCTGTGTCAGGGTCTGAAGGCGCAGAGAGGAAGGGAGAGCAAATGGGCAGTTAGGGGGATCAGGCCAGGAGGGGAGAGCAGATAGACAGTTAGGGGGATTAGGCCAGGAGGGGAGAGCAGTTAGGGCCACCAGGCCAGCAGGGGAGCAGTTAGGGGCATCAGGAAGGCAGGCAGGTGAGCACTTAGAAGCCAGTGGTTCTGGATTGCAAGAGGGATCCCAGATTGGAGAGGGTGCAGGCCAGGCTGAGGGACACCCCCCATGCACAGATTTCATGCACCAGGCCTCTAGTATCCTATACAATAAAAGGCTAATATGCAAATTGACCAAACATTGGAACGACCGATCATTATGATGCACACTGACCACCAGGGAGCAGACGCTCAACACAAGAGCTGCCCCCTGCTGGTCAGTGTGCTCCCACCGGGGGAGCACTGCTCAGCCAGAAGTCCTGAGCTGGGCTCACAGCTGGTGAGTGCAGTGGCGATAGCAGGGGAACGGTGTTTTAATCCATCTCCCACCTCGGGGAGCGGGCCTAAGCCATCAGTTGGACATCTCCTGAGGGCTCCCGGACTGTGAGAGGGCGCAGGCTGGGCTGAGGGACCCCCCTCCAGTGCACAGATTTTGTGCACCGGGCTTCTAGTATATATATAGTTGACTGTTACAGATGTCCCCCATTACCCTTTCCCCCTTTGCCCCCTCCACCAAGCCCCTACCCACTCCCAGGCCTTCACCACACAATTGTCTGTGTCCAGGGGCTGTGGATTTAAGCATATAGGTTCTTTGGTTTAAGTCTTCCCCCCCTCTTCCCCCAAGATAGGTCGGTCTATTCCATGCCTCCACACTTTTGGACTTATTTTGCTGGTCAATGTATTTTCTTCATTAGATTCCACAAAAAAAGTGAGATCCTGTGATATTTGTCTTTCTCTGACTGGCTTATTTCACTTAGTGTAATACTCTCCAGGTCCATCCTGGATGTCTCAAAGGATAAGAGATCCTTCTTTTTTAAATGTTCCACAGTGTTTTTACCCTTTCATCTACTACTGGGCACATGGGCTGTTTCCACATTATGCACATGATCCTCGCCTTTGTGGCTGAGCTCTCCTGCTTGCTCCTGCCTCCTGACTTTTTGTTTCTACCTGCCCATTCTCCTAATTCCATCAGAAGACCTGAGAATCTTGCTGGGAGCTTGGTCATAGTTCATGTGTGTGTACATGGGGTGGGGTAGGGAGATAAACAGAGGCAGGTCTGGATGACCAGAGGGCTGAGGGCAAGAGAGAGATGATCAATTGAGATATCAGTACATTTTCTACTCTACACAAACATTGCTTTTTCCAATACTTTGCATGTGCAAAACACTCTTTTCTGTGCTACTCCTTCTCCCCAGCTCCTCTCTCTGCCTGCACTTGTTTTAAGGTTCATGTGTCCTAGAGTTTAACTGTTTAGTTTCCAGGGACCTCTTTGTTCAGTGGCTTCCCTGGGGTTGTGCCACCAGAACTCCTGCAGCCAAGGCAGAATGACCATAAGCTGTGGGGTCCTCTCCTCCTTTTTCTCAGAAACCCAAGTCAGGGGCACAGAAGTGGCCGTGGGAGAAAAGCATCTCTCTCCAGCAGCTGTGAGTGGGTCAGAGTAAGAGTGAAAGTTACGGCAAAAAGGGGAGAATTGAGCTGCCTGCCTAGTAGTGAGCACGAGAAAAAGCCACTGATCTGAGGCTCAACATTCTTCCGATCGGGGCTAGCATTCCCTCCGGGACCCTGACTTCCAGGGTCAGCATTCGGCCCCTTATGGCTGAGGACGGGAAAGAGGTAGGTGGTGGGCGATGGGCAAGGACTCCCCTTGTTTATTCTAGGAACCCAGCCATGAGTCTGAGCACCAGTTTTCAGTCTTTCAGTGAGAAGACACGGCCCCTGCAGCCTGGAGAGGACAAGGCACGGAGTGGGCACCATCGGAGTCCTGTGTGCATGGTACTGGATTCCTTGCTGGTGGTCCTCTTGGTGCCAGCCTCCAGTTACCCACGTGTGACATAGGGCCATGTTTCTTTCCTCAGGGCGGAGGTGGCTTGTAGCTTTTGGCTGCGGTCAGATAGCTTGGTGACGGAGAGGTCAAGGTCATGGCGGTGGCAAAAATCCCTCTGCCCTTGATCATGCCTAAATCAAGGTAACCTGAGTCTGTGTCGGGCAAAGCAACCTTATGTTTTGCATCAAGAAGATCATCCAAGCTGAGAAGACAGGCACTGGTGGGTTGGCAACGCCAAACCAGATGGCAAGCACCTTAGAAACTATGAATGCTTTGGGACCCACAGATGAGGCCAACTCAGATCTGGTCCATTGGCACGGTCCAGGGGCACCACCGTTTGGGACCAGATAGGTGAGAAAAGAGACGCGCTGGCTGGGTGGGGCAGACTTGGGGTCCAATCAGAAAGGATTTCTCTTCCTCCAGAAAAAGAAGAGTTTTGAGAGAGCTTCACTGAGCAGAGGGAAGCAGAAAAGGTAAATTAGGAAGGGAAAGCTGGGAATGGCAGTAAAATCCAATTTATATGGTAATCTATGCTCCGCTAATGTGGGCACGAGCTTGGGCCGGGCCCTTTGATTTATGGGAGTTCAGTGCGCGTCCTGACAGCTCCACACCTGCCCTCCAAGGAGGCGCTGCTGTCTAGCGGGCAGCCCGGCGGCTGGAGCATCGCAGGAGAGGGTCTGTGGCTTTGGGCTTTGGAGCAGAAAATTCCGGCTGCACGAGCGAGCGTAAGGACTAGGAAATCGTGTCAAGCTGGGGAGAGGCTTCTGGGGTGCTGGGGCCTGGTTTCCATGAGTCAGCCTGTCCCCATCCCATCTTTTCTGCGGGCAAGCATGGCCACTAAGAGCCCCCCTCCCCCGACCCCTGCCCATGCTCTGGCCTCTCTGCTGGGTCTGTGAGTCCAGGGAGCTTGGCTGACAGTAGCTGGGTGTACCACCCCCCTAGGTCTGGGGGTGCCCTCATTTAGGGCTTTAGGGCAGCAGAGCTCACCAGCACCACCCGAGTCTGTCCCCGCAGCCCAGGACCTCACATGCCCATGGGAGGGCTGGGAGGGTGTGAGCAAGTTTTCTTTCTCCGTCTGTATCAGAGCCCTTTGATTCCAGTACCTTGTTTTCCAAACTGGGCTCCAGGGAAGCCCAGTGCCCGTTCAAGGTCCCTGCCTTGCCCTCTACCTCCCTGAGGTCAGGCGCAGGGCTGCAGCCTCCTGACCCTTCTCCTCCGGGCTCCCGGCTCCCCTGCCAGGCCCAGACTCTCCCAGCCCATTTGTGGCCCAGCTGCCAGGAGCCCCCACCTGCCCCCTCTCTCCCGCCCTTTCCCCATCAGGTCCTTCCGTGCACCTCCAGGGAGGGGCTACGCTGGGAGACTGAGGAGGGGTGGGAGCAGCCAGCAGACAATGGTCTCGGAGCTTGGCGGAGCTTGGCTCTTCAATATTTATGAGCGCCGGCTCTAATGGAGGGAGGGGAGAACATTAGCAGCAATTTTCTTCTGTATTTTTTTCCTGGAAGTGCGAGGGCACAAGAAGAAGAAAGGAGCAGCAATAACCGTTTATGCCACTTAGCGGAGGGCGAGTGAGAAGAAGGGGAGGGCTGGGGGGCATCAAACCACAAAGAGGGACTTGGAGGGGCGTCCTCAGACACTCACACCAGGCCTTTGTGATGCCCTCTCCTCCTGCCACCCCCTCCAGGATGGGGAGGTGACAGGGGCAGAATGGGCAAATGGGAGAGAGCAAGACTCCAGGCAGCATAATGGGGGCCGATGCAGGGAACCGGATGTTCTACTCCCTGGCCTACCCCAGCTGCTGACTCAGGACAGCTCTTGATGTCTCCCAGATGTCAAGGGGATGTGGGTGGGCAGGGGACAGGTTCTCTGAGCTCTGGGGTGACTGCTGGTTTTCTCCGATGTGGCTCAATCACCTTCTTCTCTTCTATTTACAACTCATGCTCCCTCCATAGTACACCTCAGATCTCGGCTGCTGAGAAGCCTTTGCTATCTGCTCCATCCTGGAGTTCCTGTGGCAATGACACATTCGCTGCCCATTTAGCAATTAATCAAGAACGGTCCTGTAGCATCTCTTTCTGCCATCATCAGAGCGTGGTTGAGTCATCTGTTTAATCCTCAGCTCCTAATGGTCTAGGTGGTTATTCTGTGAGCTCTGAAGGCCAAGCCCAGGCCTCCGATGGTCTAGGGCAGTGGTCGGCAAACTGCGGCTCGGCAAACCGCGGCTCGCGAGCCACATGCGGCTTTTTGGCTCCTTGAGTGTGGCTCTTCCACAAAATACCGACTTCTGTGCATGGGCCACGAAGTTTCAATTACACTGCACGTGCGCGCCCCCACATGGTATTTTGTGGAAGAGCCACACTCAAGGGGCCAAAGAGCCACATGTGGCTCGCAAGCCGCGGTTTGCGGACCACGGGTCTAGGGCTGCACCCTGTGCAGGGACAGGGAAGATGGTGCATTTGGGGAGAAGGCACAGAAAATGCTGACCCCGTCTGTGGCTCAACTTCATCAAACTCTTCTCCCAGGGGGAGGTAGGGGGTCACAGGCAAACTTCCTCCACACTGAGTGGACCACCGGAAGTAGCGCTGGGAGCAGGAATGCCTTCTGTGGCTGTCTCTACGGCACAGCCTTTGCTGGGAGTGTCCGGGGCTGCAGCAGGGGCAGGACTGGCCCGAATGAACCCATCTCCCCCGCACACCTCTCACACCCTGTCCTTCACTCCCACACTCCACCGTGATAAGGGCCAGAAGGGCTGCCTCTCCCAGAGGCCTTGTCCCCAAATGGCCCTTTGCTTTCACACATCCAGGATTAGAAAGTTGGCTTCATTGTATAGCTCCCTTCCATCCTCCACTGCTCCTTCAGACTGTTATCTTGGTTCCAGAAGGCAGAGTTAGCCTCTCAGTGCAATTGTGTGGGAAGGGATTCCAGTCTGCGCGATAATTATACTTAAAAGTAGAGAAGAAACTTTCAGATGAATCCAAGATTGCACAGTGTGAACTGGTGAGCTCCCCAGCGCAGCGGTGAGAGGACCCCTAATGCAGGAGGAGGCCCAGGCCTGAGCCATGGGAGGACGGCTTCCATGCAGCCCCGGCCAAGGCCAGTGGGTCCCCGAGAACCAGCCGAGAGCTCGCAGGTCTGGATCCCGGCCTTGGGAGAAGGCTGTCACACAGAGCAGTCTCCTCCTCCTTCCACTCCCGCTCTCTTGTCTTACTTCTCTCTTTTCCTAAGGCGCTGTCATTCTGTCCTGTGAGAAAATGCCCCCAAGAAGCCCCACCAGAACCCTGCTTCCAGGGCTTAGATACATAGGGAGACAGGCTGCGGATGCTCACGCCATTGTTCCCTGAGTTCAAGCCTGTGTTTCCCACAAAAATCGAACTGAGCAACTGCATCGCAAAGTCTGCCTGGGCTGCCCTGACAGGGAGAGAGGGACAGGGCCCTGCCCGCTGGGGAGGAGACTGGTGGCTGGGGACCATGAGCAGGATGGAGGCCCTTCTGTGCCTCTTGGGTGTCTAGGTGCATAGATCTTGCCTGTTAAGGACAACAAAGATTAATATCAGTTACATTACTCCAAAGTGTGGCACCAGTCAGGGTCAGAGGGAGGTGCAGTTTCATCTCAGCAGGCCGGCTGGACATGGGGCTCTCCTCCTGCGCCCGCCCCCCGGCCCCCCTCAGCCCTCCACTCCCTCATGACCTGGAAGATTAATATCAGTTACATTACTCCAAAGTGTGGCACCGGTCAGGGACAGAGGGAGGTGCAGTCTCATCTCAGCTGGCCAGCTAGACATGGGGCTCGCCTCCTGCACACCCCCAGCCCCCTCAGCCCTCCACTCCGTCATGGCCCGGGGTCAGCTCATCGCACTGTGCCTCCCAGACTCACACGCAGCAGAGTTATTCCTGCCTTAGGTGAATGTTCAGAGGTTATATTCTCCTTTTGCTGAGAGGGCCTCTGCATGCAAGCTGGCAACATCCTCTTAGTGAAAACATGAAAACCAACTGCAATAACATAACAACCCCAAATTATCTGAGCAAGCTCCTAGAAGAAAACAAAGACTATCTTCATGACCTTGGGGGCACATAAGACATTTCTTACGCAGTGCACGGAAATACGAACCATGAAAGAGGAGAGCACTACACTAATCATGCTAAAGTAAGGCCTTTTTTCCATCGAAGTCATATTTAGAAAGTGAACAGGTAACCCCTGAACTGGAGGAAGATAGTCACACATCGGATGAAGAATCTGATGTTTAAAGGGCAAAAGAGTCAACAGGTACTTTACCAAAGAGGATACCCAGATGCCCAATGATCATATGAAAGGGTCCTCGACATCATGACTCATCAGAGGAACGCAAGCTAAAACCACCTTGAGACACCGCTGTGCACCCAGCAGAGTGATTCACTGGAAAAGTAGGACAAATCATGTCTTGGGAAGGTGTGCAGCGACCTGAGTCCCCAGCGTTTCTGATGGAAGTGTGCAATTTTCTCAATCACTTTGGAGAACGATCTGCCAGTGTCTACTAAAAACCCACACAGATGCCCACTCTGTGATCCAGCAGTTAGCTTATTAGAGATTCACCTGAAAGCAATAAAACACGTGTGCACAAGAAGAGCTGCACAAGCATGCTCACAGCAGCAGTGGGATACAACACAGCGGTGAGAAAGGACCAGTGGTACCAGGCCAAGCACGGATGAACCACAGACATTGCACGGAGTGAAATCAGTCAGAAACGGAAAAGTATACACTTTGACCCCCTTTAGATGAAATTTCATGTAAAACCAACCTATAGTGATAGAAGTCAGAATAGTAGTTACCTTGGGTGTGGGGGTGAGTATTTACTAGGAAGGAGCATGAGGAAACTTTTTGGGGAGACAGATGTGTTTTCTAGCTTGATCTGGTTGGTAGACGACTGTAAACATTCTTGGAGATGCACTGTTAATATTAGTGCACTTTGCTATAAAAAAGCATGCCTCGATTTTTTTTAAAAGGGAAAGGGGGTAGAAAAATGATAAATGTCCCCCTTGGGTCATGCAAACAGTCATTTCTGCTCTAATGCACTTTGCAATAAAAAAGCATGCCTCGATTTTTTTTAAAAGGGAAAGGGAGTAGAAAAATGATAAATGTCCATCTCTGCAAACAGTCATCTCTGCTCTAGAGAAGCGTGGAGAAAGGGGTGGGGTTATCTGATGACTCCTAGGGCAGTACAACTGTCAAATGACCTCTGAGTGACCCTGTTTGTTGCCATCACATCCCAGGCTGGGGTCCAGGGTGGATGGAAAACCTCTCAGGGTTGGTGACCAAGTCCCAGATTCTTGGCTTTGGGGAAGCACTTCTGGGCATGGCAAGGACTCTGCAGCTGCCTCCCTCACACACATTTGCTCAGGTTCAAGGGTAGACATTTCCATAGGTTGTCAGTGTTCCCCAGGAAAACCCCACCTCCCACCCCGAGGCAAGCTTGGTACAATCGAGTTGGACTGCGTCAGCAGGCTTGGTCAGAGATGCGTCTGGACTGGGACAGGTTCTGGGGGGTGTCCCCAACCGTCTTCTTGAGGTTCCAAGCCAGCCCTGTCCAGGTGTGGTCCGTGGCTGCAGCCTGACCGCATGCGGTCTCTCTCATGATGCCACTGCATGGAAATTAATAGTAAACGTCCAGGGACCTAATACTGTTAGGGGTGCTCATGCCTGTTGGACGTGCCATTAGAAAGTTGGGGCTTGTATGCTATAAATCTTTTTTTTTCTTCCACTTTTCTAATGTGTTTTCATTGCACTTTATAAAAACAATGGATGTGCGATGAATTAGAAACTTTTCCAAAGAGAAACTGGTCTTTCATCACAGAGAGCTTGAGGCGCATTTCCTTAAATGTCCTCCAAGGACATATGGAAGAGCTCGGGTGGGTCTCTGATAAGTCAGGGGCGGCTGCTGTCTGCACTTGGCAATTTTTCGAAACGCTGAGCAAAACAGCCTAATTGTAGTTTCCATAGTTACCAGCCACCACCGAGGAGAACAGGAGCAGATCTTAAAGGGAAAAGCCAAGCACAGGCAGAAGTCAGACGGGTGGGCAGGATGCTGGGCCTCGGAGGAGTCTCAGTCCCAGAGGGTGGCCGCTACTCTGCATCGCTGGAGCCAGTGACAGCGCCCTGGGGACCCAGTAATGGAACCACTGTGACGGCTTCCTAGGAAGGGCACTGAGGCAGACTGACCAGGGTCCGCGGCCTGGCTGGCAGGAAGAATCACCCTTCGGGTCCCACTCCCTGACCCGGCCCAGTGCCAGCTGCCGGAGAATCACCCACTCTCTCCACCGTGCAACCCACTGTCCACGGGCCTCCACCCAAAGCCACGCTGGACCTCAGGGAACGGGGGCAGGAAGGTTCTCGTACCAGCCCTGCTCCCCTTCCTGCTCAGGCCCGGGGCTAGGACTGGAGGCAGGGCCGTCTCATCACCATTGGCTGGGACCAGTGCTGCAGACCACCCAGCCACCCCCATGTCCAAGCATGTGCCTGGTTCTTCCTCCGTCCCTCACTCAACAACACTTCCAGGGCTCTGCTTGGGGCCAGACGCTATGCCAGTTGCTGAGGACACAGCAGAGCCCAGCCAGAGAGAGGCCTTGTCCCCATAAAGCTCACATTCCAATGGGAAAGACAGACAATGAAGGCGTACACATAAACGATAATGTCCAGTGATGGTACCCTCCATGGGCCTCCGGGGGGCATGCTGTTGGGCCAGGAGGGGCTGTGGTGACGGCGGGAACATTTACAGGCGGTCTTCGGTATTTGAAAAAAAAGGGCAAAAACATGGCCACAGAGAGAGACCGGGTTTGGCATTGTGACTCACAGGATCTGTAGCGAGCACCATCGGGGGGCATGCTGTTGGGCCAGGAGGGGCTGTGGTGATGGCGGGAACATTTACAGGCGGTCTTCAGTATTTGAAAAAAGGGCAAAAGGATGGCCACAGAGAGAGACCGGGTTTGGCAATGTGACTCACAGAATCTGTAGTGAGCACCACGCCAGCCAGGGCTCAGTAAATAACTTGTCCACCGGATCTGTGGAGCCAGGGAAGCCAAGGCTTAGTACGTCCCTCTTGACCCATGTCTTCGCGTCCCTGAACCCCCAGAGAGTCCCTTCATACCCACTTGGTCTCAGGTGTGACTTGGGTTTCCACACGCCATCTCAGGGCAGATGTGACCCTCCTTTTCCAAGGTGGGAAAGGGGTGAAGTCTGTGGCACCCCAGGAGCTTCCTGGGCCTCCAGCCGGCAGACGGCGCTGCTGCTCCTTAGCTCTGGGCGAGGCTGCTGGGAGCCAAGAGGACTGATGTTGCTTTAGGAAAATATTTGGATTCTGTGAAATAAGAAGCAGTCCCACCTCAGAATTATAGGCTCGTAAATCTCTCTGGGGGAAAAGGGCCAGGGGAATGGGGAGACTTGGGACATGAGTTTACGATCTCTCCAGAAGCCCTTGATGGAATTACAGCCTCATAACTCACCGGGCCTGCTCTTTCCTCCAGCTCTGCGTCGGGGCCCCCGGGAGGGCCAATCAGGGTGCCAGAGACCAGAGGTCTTAAGTGGGGCCTTTAGGGGAATACCAGGGGGGAGGTGGCAGTCAGGCTAGTTTATGGGCTGGGTGCTGGCAGCTGGGCCTCAGCTTTAAGAATTCTGGGCCGTCTGTGTAAGTGAGCTCCAAGGAGCCGAGAGGGAGGCGGCCAGCCAAACTCCAAGGGGACCCCAAACCAGACGGAGGGGCTCTGTGGGGCTCCCTGGGGGCATGGGGCAGGCACGCTCTGCAAGGACACTGGTCTCTCTTTGGAGGAGGTGGTGTGGCACAAGGGTCCCTGCTGCTCCCTTGCCTGGGCCAGGTCTGCATGTGGCCCTTTTACAAAATGACCATCAGTCTCATTAGGCAACAAGCACACAGCTGGGCTGCAGAACTGGGGCTGAGAGCAGGCCATTTGCGGAGGGAGCTGGCACTGACTTTCCTCCAGCTGGGACGATGTGCCCGCGGGAGGAGGAGGGGATGGCTGCCAATGTGTGGCGGCCTCCGTTACATCCAGGGTAAAATCAATCAATCATCAATCAATCAAGCCACAAGAAGCATGTTTTCAATGGCAAGTCAGTGGCTCATTGTTAAAAACAGCTACCTTTCTTGAGGTGTGCTTTCTATGTCAGACTGATTACACTTAATCCTCACAACTTTCTCACGAATCATTTCGCAGATGAGAGGAGTGAGGCATAGAGATGTAAATCGATGTGTCTAAGGCTGCAGCCTACAGCTAAGGAGGATGTTGGAGATTTGAACCCGATTCCTCTGTGACTCTTTGCATCCCATCAGGAAGCCCGCCAGTGTCTCTTCCCTGTGAATGACAGTCCCTAAATGTTTTGGCTAAATTCCCACTCAAATTCTATTCTATTCCTGCTTGAGTTCACAAGTGCAACCCAGTGCCTAACTTTGCTCCTTTTCTCTGCAATGTCCTTTGCATTTCCAATGCTATGGTGATAATCAATCTATCAATGAGAGATAGATAGGGAAAGAGAGAGAGAGAGAGAGAGAGAGAGAGAGAGAGGGAGAGAGAGAAGAGAAGTTTAGCATATTACAAGTTCCTTGTAATATAGCATGATCAAGAATATAAGCTTTAGAATCAGAGAAACCTATGCCCACAGCTCTGTCACCTCTATCACTTGCCATCTGTGGGACTGGAATTAATATTGCCTTGAGCCTCAGTGTCCTCATCCATAAAATGGTTGTAGTAAAGACAACTACTGGACAAAGCTGCTGGATCTTGGGAACTGAATGAGGTAATGTGTGTGATATGAATACATCAACTCACTTTATGAAATCCTCTCTCTGAGGAAGTCTTTTGTGGCCTGGGAGGTAACGTCCCTCACTTAAAGGGCACTGAATCTGGTTACGGTCCTGCCCAACACTTGTATTCTCTTCCTTATTTCCTCCAAGTATCTTATCAACACTATATTTTCTGAAGGGACCTAATGTTTTCCCCCCACTGACTTTATTTTTATTGTTGACACGATTACAGATGTTCCCCATCCCCCCTTTGCCCACCTCCACCCAGCCCCCATCCCTAGCCCCCACTCTGGCCATCACCACACCATTGTCTGTGAAGGGACCTAACGGTTTTAATTGATAGGCTACAGAAGACTAAAATCATTGAGAAAACCTTGTCTTCAGGATATGTTTGGTTTCCTTACATGATCGTGCTCGGCTACCTGATCTTGTGGTCCAGTGCTTTAGAGAAAATAATGAGCATATTTATCTTATTACTATGTATCCAGCGTTGAGTTCAGAAAAAAACGTAATGTAAGACCTAGTCTATTACTGAATGGAGGAGACAGGACGTAAAAAAGCTGCAATTGTTAGGGAATACAATGATCACCTGCATATCGGCATTGCTTCTGTTCAGATACAGTGCTGAGCAGTGCATTACAGGCAATTAGAAGCTACAGCCGCTCAGGGGAAGGTGCACAGAAGAGAGAGGCAGGAGGTGCCGAAGGTTCAATAGCAACAGGTCCCTCTGAGGAGTCATCTGTGAATCTGATGAGTCACTGAGCTGGTGGGCGCATCCAGTCTCGCGAACCTGCCCGTCTAGGTGTTGCTGTGATGTTCTTTCCTCATCTCACATGTGTCACAACTTTCAAGGTGGAATAAAAACTTGCTTTTCGTTGTGAATAATGGAAAGAAGGAGAAAAGGCAGCCACCGTGGTTGGTGATGGAAATAATGGAGAAATGAAGAGGTAGAAGGAAATTGAGGGCTCTTACCTAGAAAACACTTTTTGAAATGACTTTAATCTTGCTCTCAGAGAATCACTAAGGGTTTCACTTTTAAATTTTTATTGAATTTATTGGCGTGACATTGGTTAATAAAATTATATAGGTTTAAGGTGTACAATTCTATAATACATCATCTATATGCTGTATTGTGTGTTCACCACCCCAAGTCAAGTCTCCTTCCATCACCACTTATTCCCCTGTACCCTCTTCTACCTCCTCTCACCCCCTTTCCCTCTGGTAACTGCCATACTGTTGTCTGTGTCTAGGAGTGTGTTTTCCTCTGCCTGATCCCTTCACTTTTTTTTTTAACCTGGCCCCTAATCATCCTCCCCTCTGACAGCTATCAGTCTGTTCTCTGTATCTACGAGTCTATTCTACTTTGTTTATTAGTGTATTTTGTTCGTTAGATTCCACATATAAGTGAAATCATATGATATTTGTCTTTCTCTGACTGGCATATTTCACTTAGCATAATACTCTCTGTATGGCCATCCATGCTATGGCAAAAAGTAAGATTTCCTTATTTTTTAATGGCCAAGTAGTCTTCCATTGTGTAAATGTACCACATCTTTTTGTTGTTGTTCTTGTTAATCCTCACTTGAGGATATTTTTCCATTGACTTTTAGAAAGAGTAGAAGGGAGGGGGAGAGACAGAGTGAGAGAAACATTGATGTGAGAGAGACCTCAGTCCGCTAGGGGCTGACGCTCTATTCACTGAGCCAAACCAGCTAGGGCACCACAGCTTTCTTATCCACTCATTTACTGATGGGCACTTGGGCTGATTCCAAACCTTGGTGATTTTAAATAATGCTGCAACAAACATAGAGGTGCAAACAGGGATGGGCAAAAGTAGGTTTACAGCTGTGCGGACACGAAAAACAGAGTTTATTCTTGCATTATTATTTATTAATTATTGTATTATTTTCCATGTGAACAACTGTAAAGCTACATTTCCCCTCCTCTGTATATTCTTTAAAATTAGTGTTTTGTGTTTCTTCAGATACATTACCAGAAGTGAAATTCATGGGTCATAAGGCAGTTCCATCTTTAATTTTTTATACTGTTTTCCACAGTGGCTGCACCAGTCTACACTCCCACCAACAGCTCATGAGGGTTCCCTTTTCTCCACATCCTCATCAACACTTGTTGTTTGTTGATTTATTAATGGTAGCCATTCTGCCAGGTGTGAGGTGATACCTCATTGTGGTTTTAATTTGCACTTTTCTAATGATAAGTGACGTTGAGCATCTTTTCATATGTCTACTGGTCACCTGTATGTCCTTGTAGGAGAAGTGTCTACTCAGGTCCTTTGCCCATTTTTAAAGTGGATCTTTTTTATGTTGAGGTGTATAAGTTATTTAGAAGTTTTGGATATTAACCTTTCATGGGCCCAGCACGCTTCTGCTGCACCACTCTGCTCTCTAACCTTTCATAAGATGTATCATTGACAATTATGTTCTCCCACTCAGTGGGTTTTCTTTTTATATTGTTGATGGTTTCCTTTGCTGTGCAAAAACATTTTAGTTTGATGTAGTCCTGTTTGTATATTTGTTCTTTTGTTTTCCCCCCCTTGACATGCATCTTTCCCCATTCTCCTCTTCCCGTCTGTTAGGTTTCTTGTTTTGACCACCATGTGTCCTCCCTGATGCCACGTGATGCCCTGCTCTGGGTCACCACTGCCTGGCCCCAGTCACATCCAGGCCTCTCTCAGCCTGTGACCACCCTGATTTCCTATGGACAGGTGACCTCTCATTGCACTCACCAGCACTCAGCATAGAAAGCAAGTGTTGAAATGTCCTGGAGCTGCAGGATGAACTGATGAACAAGGGTAGAGAAGAAAAGAAACATTTCAAGATCCCCCTACACAGGACAAGAAATCCTGAGCTCTCTGCCTGCTGGGGTACACACATGTACACACACATACACGTGCGCACACGTGAACTCACACGCATGCACACATATTCATATCCAAAGGGGTGAGCCTTCTTAAAAGCACAAGATGCTCCATAGACGCTGTTGGAAATGATGTGGCTCCTTCCCCTTTCCACATGGGGCTCCTTTGGGTGGATGACAAGGAATGATGTCTGACGCTGAGGATGTGAAGGGAAGACTCGCACCACTGGACACCAGGGCTGCCAGGAGAGATTCTCGCTGGTGGTGGGAGACTGGACCAGGTGGCCTCCAAGGTCCCTTCACGACTCCAGGTTTCCATGACTCTCATCAGAGCATCTCTCATCGTGGTCCATGCTCACCTAGGATGCATATCTACCTGGCTGGCTTAGGATTGTTATGGTTTCAAGTCTAACATTTAAGTCTTTAATCCATTTTGAGTTTATTCTTGTGCATGGTGTAACAAAATGGTCTCATTTCATTATTTTACATGTATCCATCCAATTTCCCCAACCATTTATAGACTATCTTTATCCCACTGTATGTTTTTGCCTTCTTTGTCAAATATTAATTGATAATAAAGGCATTGATATTTCTGGGCTCTTTGTTCTGTACCATAGATCCATGTTTGTTTTTATGCTAGTACCATGCCATTTTTATTACTATGGCTTTGTAGTATAGTTTGATATCAGGTAGCATGATTCTTTCATCTTTGTTCTTCTTTCTCAAGATTACTGTGACTATTTGGGGCATTTTGTGGTTCCATACAAATTTGGGGGATATTTGTTCTAGTTCTGTGAAATATACCATTGGTATCTTGATAGGAGTTGCACTGAATCTATAGATTGCTTTGGGTAGTATGAACATTTTAATGATGTTAATTCTTCCTATCCATGAACATGATATTATGCTTCCACTTATTTGTATCTTCTTCAATTTCTTTCTTCAGTGTCTTATAATTTTCCAAGTACAGGTCTTTTAAACCTATTCCTAGGCATTTTATTATTTTTTGATGCAATTGTAAAATAATTGTGTGTTTTTTTTTAGTTTTTTTGTTTTGTTTTGTTTTTAGTTTCCCTTTCTTATAGTTCATTATTGGTGTATAAAAATGGATATTTATTTTGTATCCTGTTACTTTTCTAAATTCAGTTATCAGTTTTAGTAATCTTTTGGTGACATCTTTAGGTTTCTCTAGAGTATTATGTTATCTGCAAATAATGAATTTGGATGCTTTTTATTTCTTCTTCTTGTCTGATTGCTTTGGCTAGGACTTCCAATACTATGTTGAATAAGAGTGGTGAGAGGGAACATCCCTGTCTTGATCTTGCTCTTAAGGAAAAACACTTTTAGTTTTTGTCCATTGGGTTTGATGTTGCCTGCAGATTTGTCATATTTGGCCTTTATTACATTAGTGACTTCCAATACTATGTTGAATAAGAGTGGTGAGAGGGGACATCCCTGTCTTGATCTTGCTCTTAAGGAAAACACTTTTAGTTTTTGTCCATTGAGTTTGATGCTGCCTGCAGATTTGTCATATTTGGCCTTTATTACCTTAGTTACATTCCCTCTATTTCCACTTTGCTGAGAGTTTTTATCATAAATGGGTGCTGGCTTTTATCAAATGCTTTTTCAATGTCTATTGCTGTGATCATGTGATTATTATCATTAATTTCGTTTATTTGGTCTATCACATTTATTGATTTGTGGATATTGTACCAACCTTGTATCCTTAGAATAAATCCCACTTACTTGATCTTGTCAATGAATTGCTAGGTTCAGTTTGCTAATATTCTGCTGAGATTTTAGCATCTGTGTTCATCAGGAATATTGGCCTATTCTTTCTTTGCTGTGTCTTTATCTGGTTTTGGAATTAGGAAAGTCTAGGTTATGTTGCAGTAACAAAGAGCCCTCAGACCTCAGTGACTTAAAATGGCAAAAATTTCTTTTTTACTCATGTTACGTAACCATCAGGGTCGTCTGATGCCTCTGTCTATGTCATCATTGTCCTCACTCCGTGGCCCCGGGAGATGGAGCATTGCAGGTGACTTACATCACTAGTTCTTATATTTCATTGGCCCAAAGAAGGTGACTTGGGTGCCTTCATTGAGGTGGGAAGCTGTAGTGCTCATACAGGGAGTGGATACAGGTACTGTTGAATGATGACACAGTCCCTATGCACAGGCCCAACCTCACACACCTGCTTTCAGCTTAGCAGATACTCCCAGCAGCCCTGCAGGTTCCGGCCAGTGTTCAAGGTGGGAGTTTTGTTAAAACAAAAGCAGGACAGGTTTAGTGAAGGTGATTGGTGCAGAGGTGACCTCCCTGCCTCCATTTTCTCTGCTGCCTCAGGAGCAACTCTACCAAAGCAGGGAGAGGCTTTGCCCTCAGTGCCTGCTCTCTTCACTTGCAAAAGAGAGCCACTAGCTGCCACTCAAGGAATCGGCTTCCAAAGATAAAATATGCATGGAGGGGTGTGGCCTAATATGGAAAATAATGGGGGAGTGCATGTTAGTCACAGTGGAAAAATTAACCCCATAACCAACTTCATAGCTGATTGCTTCCTCCTAGTCCTGCTCCCTTTGCCCTCCCTCCACCTGCTTATGATTGACAGAGCAGTCGCTCCATGCTGGACACATATGAAGCTGGACACAAATTCAACTGATATGGTCTCTGCCCTCAACAATCTCACAGTCGAACAATAACAAATACATATTTCAAAAGGTGTTAGGTATCTACTTTTTGGCAATGAATAAATGAGGCATCAATTATAGACTTACCTGTGTCCCTCCCATAGTCAGCCCTAACTCCCAATGTAACTGAATTTGGAAATAGGGTCTTCAGGGAGTAATTAAGGTTAAGTGAGGTCAGAAGTGTAGGGTCCTCATCTGCCAGGACTGGTGTCCTAATGAGAAGAGACAGCTGAGATCTCACACAGGCACAGAGGCGAGACCATGTGAGGACCGGAGGCCGCTGTGCAGCCAGGGAGACAGGTCTCACCAGAGACTATCCTGGCATCTCAACCTTGGACTCCCAGCCTTCAGAACTGTGGGAGAATACCTGTGTGTAGTTTAAGCCACTCAGTCTGGTATTTTGCTGTGGCAGCCCAGGTGGCTAATATAGCCCACATTCGAAGTGTGTTATGGAGGGCCCAGGTTCGATCTGCCGTTTTGTTTATACAATATCACCCTTATGACTAATAATGATACCCCATGTATGTGTGACCCTGCATAGTGCACTGTAGGTTTTTCTTCCACTTTAGTTATCTTAAGCTACCCTCCCCATAATCTCTTGGTTTCACCGGACAGCTAGAACTGTCTTCAGTTTATGAATAAGGAAAGACGATCACTGGGAAGTGAAGGGGTAGGTCATGGTGGCTGTGGTGATACAGCCTGAGATCACAGGTAAGGGAGTCTGAGGGTGTGGCAGGACCGTAGCCACCTGCGGAATCCCAGTCTGAACTTTCACAATGAGGTCATTGTCACCCGCAGCTGCCTCATTACGCAGGAGAAGGGGATCCATCTCCTGTTCATGAACCACACATTCCTTGTGAGTCTGAACTACGGAAAGAAAACACAAAAAAGGACTTTGTTGGTCTCAATCCATTCTGTGTGCTGGGTCAGGACCCCTAATTCCCGCTTCCCCGCGCAGGTGTCGCCTGTCCCCAAGTCTTCCCAAGGATGAAGGTGGTCTCTCATCACGGCTGTGCTGGCTCGTCTTCCAGAGGCCGTGGCATCCCAGTGCCTGTGCTGAGTATGGCTCCTTACTGGGCCAACCCTCCTATCGCAGAAGGGAGTTCCTGTGGAAGATGGGGCGTGCTGCGCGCAAGTCTAGGATTCAACTCCTGTTGGACACTCACCAACTCACCTCTTGACCTTGCTCTCTGTGGCCCCAGTGGTCCCATCAGAGTGAACACGCTCCACTTCCCTCAGGGGCTCTGCTTTGCAGGCTGGAGAAGCCAAAGGGTAGTGGCTGGGAGCCAGCAGGGAGACAGGGGAGGGGAGGACATGCTGGAGGTTTTATCAGCAGTGGGTGTCCCCATGGTCTGCCTTCCATCTCCCCACACTCCTTTCCTACCTCCTGTTTTCACTTTTCTATCTCTCCTTCCTTGTCCTGCTTTCTCCCTGATCCTTTTCTCTCCTGGCTTTCACTTTGCATAACGAGGACACTGGAATTTCATGGAGACACCCGGCTCAGCCTTCTCCATCCACTCGCCTGAGGCTCAGAGAGGCAAGTATCTGCCCAAGAGCAGCCGGCTGAGTGACAGCAGAGGTCGCAGCTGTCCTGAGCGCAGGCCTGGGCTGATGCTGCCCCATCTGCATTTGCTTCCCTTTCCCGAGCCCCCACCATAGATGGAAGAGCCATAGATGGAAGCGTGGGCAGGGAGAAGTGCTGTCTCCCTTCCTTCATCCACCACCACCCATTCCATTCACTTTTTTCTCCCTCTCCTATTTCTACCCCAGAGACATAATTGGGTTCAAGATCTCCACACTCTATCAAAATAGAGAAGGGGGACTGATGAAGTCATTTTCATCAGGTGTTGCTTGCCAAGAAGACTTAAAGCAGGGTTGGCAACCTGTGTCTCCCCAGAGCCAGCTTTCAGAAGGGCTGAATCTATCCTCTAATACAGTGGATCTCAACCTTCTGGCCCTTTAAATACAGTTCTTCATGTTGTGACCCAACCATAAAATTATTTTCGTTGCTACTTCATAACTGTAATGTTGCTACTGTTATGAATCATAGTGTAAATATCTGATATGCAGGATGGTCTTAGGGGAAGTGAAGTCTGCTGGCTGGGAACAACACGCTGGCTCTCCCTGTCCTGAAGCACCATTGCTTCCGGACGTGTCTGCTGCATAAGTGAGGACAGAGGCTTCAGTAAGAGGCTGTGCCTCCGATGGAGTTTAGACAGCACATAACTGGAGAGAGAAGGAGCCATATCTTCACCACCACCACCTTCTCCCCACCCCCTTTCAGCCAGTCACAAAAACAAATACCCCAAATTCCAAACTGAATTTTTATTATTTTTTAATAAACTTTATTCTATATTACAAATAAGTTTTTTTTTGTTCTGAACTGCAAAATAGGAATGCCTTATATTTACATACACAGGTATACAATTAATTATAACAAAGGTACAGGAGCTTGCCTTTACCAAGTTACAACTGGGCTCCAATTGAAATAGCATAGGTTTCCTTTTTAAAAACTTTTTTTAAAATCTTTTTTTTTAAATCTTACTAGGATACTCTTCTTTAAAAATCAAAACCAGAAGACCCTCATCCTCTAATAGATTCCACCCACCTATCTTTGAGGCTCATGATAACACTGTTGTCTAGAGATATGTTTCGCTTTGTTCTCAGGCTCAGTGTTCAAGGTGGGAGCTTTATGGAACCAGAAGTGGGGTGGGGCTGGAATGGGGTGCCTGGGGCAGGAGCGACCTGCCCTACCTCCTTCAGCGGCCTCTCTCTGAGACTCAAAGGCTCCTGCCTGTTCCTTAAACCACCCATTCATCCTTTCCTGTTCCTCCTCTTCCCTCTAGTGCTGGAGACTTAACTCTGGGTCATCTGACCAGGCAGACTCCTCTCCCCCCTGCCTGTCTCACTGAGCCATTGTCTGTTGTAGTACCCTGGAGTTCCTGGTCACTATGGCAACCTGGCAGGACCCTGCTGGAAGAGAGAGGCTGGTCCCTATAAGTAAGGTGGGGAGGAGGGCAGCTGCATCCAATCCTTTCTCCCCATCTCGGGGCCTGGGTTCTTGTTATTGGTCAGTGCAGCCGACCCATGACTCAGCCAGGACCTCCGGCCTCGAGGCCACTGTGCCCAGACAGGGAGTTTTTGGAGGGGAGGGTTGTCCACTCTAAAACGCAAAGTCATTGGTTTCCAAATGGAAACAAGATTCTTTGAGGTAAACTAGCTTTTCTTTTTAAAGAACGGAAGGTTTGACGAGCCAACAAGCTGACGGGAACATTGGGGAAGGGAAGGAGAACACGGGGGACACGTACCGTGTTGGTCACGGGTCTGAATTGGGACCACCAGTCCTGCTTTGTAAAGCGGTCTCGGTTTCTTAGTGCCCTTTGCATTGGTCTTAATATACCCTCTGTTCCGAATTCTACAAAATGTGCTTGAGTCGGAAGATCACAGATACTAACAAAAGTTCTAATGCCAGGGAAAGAGCCCCATGGAAGATGAGCTGCGGAGACCTGCGTACTCTCCAAGAGGATGTGCCTTCTGGAGGAGGGGCCGGGCTCTCCATGACCAACCCCTCGCAGGGTCTCCCTGAAGTTGGGGGGAGCGGAGAAAAGGGCAGGATTCAGCATCAGGGGCAGTGGAGCCAAAGCCGGACAGAGTGCAGGGGTGGAGGGGTGGGAATGTGGGGTCACGGGCCCAGGACACCTGACCCGGGCCCAGGCCCAGCTCCCTCTCTCTGCCAGTACAGATCGAAAGCTCTTTTTTTTTTCATCAGGGTTTCGTTTTGTTTAGGTTTGCTTTGGAGTAGTCACTAGTCTACTCAAGGAATTTAACTGGACTCTAATTTACTTTTACAACCCAAAAGTCCTATATATTTTATGAAGTTGGATACTCTCCCTAATAAAAAATAATTTTATTGGGAAGCAAAGACTTTTAGTAAAAAAAGAAAAAGGTCTCTCGTGAAGGTCTGAGCCTTTTCCTGCAGACATTCCTTTCCGCAGAGGGCCAGGCGCCTAGCTTCCTGGGGGAGGCTTTGCCCACCTGCGAGCACCAGGAGGAGAGGTTCCCAGTGGGGCCACCTCTTCACCGTCCCCCGTGGCTCTCCTTTGCTGCACCCATGGTGGTGATGCGGATGGGAGGCAGGGGGGAGGGGTGGCATTGGGGGCTCAGCCATCAGAGAGGCAGGGCAGCACCGAGCATCTGAGCAGTGCGGGCACGCTGGCCCTGGCATGGCCACAGCCCGGAGATGTCCTGGCACAGTTCTGTAACCACACGGGGCACCTATCCCCGGCCCTGAGCTCTCCTCACCCTCTTCGAACTGGCAGGTACAGTTTCGTTTCTCCCTCCCCGCTAGTAATTTGGACTTTATATCCATACCTGTGCTCCCTCCTTAATCTCCGACACTTAAAATATATAGAGAAAAAATAAACAGCTACAAAGCCTCCAATAAGCAGGTCACATCCAGTTTAAAGGAAATGGAGGAGCTGGGGCTCAGGGTCCTCTGTCACCTGTCCTGAGGGCTGAGAGGAGGGAGGAGGTCCTGGAGGTGGACTCGGACTCTGGAGGGAAGGCCAGGAGGGAGCCAGGATCTGCCTGGGTATGTGGGGGGTGGGGCTGGGGAGGGGTCTTCTCTGGGGGCACAGTGGGGACTCTGGTACCTGGAGGCTATTTATTCACAGAAATGCTTCTCAGAGAGCGAGCTGGGACTCCCATGGCGGGCCATGCCTGGAAGGGCCAGGAGAAAATGCCATGGACCTCTGCCTGCAGAGCCCTCCCTGTCCCTCCCCCCTCCATCCTGGGCTCTCCGGGAGGCGGGAATGTTTGTTCTTGATGAATAATGATTGACTTCAACCTTCCCAGCTGAGCTTAAGTACTTGACTTTGCATCCTGTGAAGCCGAGAATGTGCGCCCCCCCCCCCCCCAAGTCCCTAGAAAGGAGACAGATGGGAAAAGGGCTTTCCTTTTAGGTCAAAGCAGCATCAGCAGGACCTGCCTTGGACCCAGAGTGGAGGTCATTCGGGTCTTGGTTGCTGGGGCTCTGAGGGGGTCTGGCTGGATGAGGGTGCCGACCCCTCACACCACTCGGGAGGCAGCGTGGGGAGGAAGATGGGCCTGAAGCAGTCAGAGGGCTGGGCTGTGAGGGCGGAGTCGCCCATGAGCGGCTCAGTGGCTCTGGTACTTTAGTGGACACTGGCCTTGGGGCAGAGGCTACACGTGCAGGAGGGGCAGGAGGGACAAAGGGAGGCTCACTCAGAAGCCAGACATGCAGGGGGACATGAGCACGAGGACCTTGGCTTGGGAACGTGACTGGGGAGGGGGGGGTCTGGGACAGAGCATGGACATTAACCCCCAGCTGGGAGGTGAGAGCTGAACCTGAGGGGACAGACAAGGTCAGAGACCTCACCGCTGGGCACAGTCCTGGACAGTCTGCCTCAAACTTTGGGATTGATTTAAAATGACTCTCTCTCTCTCTCGAACATCTCAGGCCTCACTCACCGGCCCGCATGCTTGGGGGAGGGGGGGGGGGCGCCTACGGGTGTGCATGTCATTCTGGGGGCGTGGATGCACCTTTGCCTGTGGGACACTCGTGTGGTCTCCAAATGTAAAACCACGTTGAAAGAAGAAGGCAAGCCCTAGCCGGCTTGGCTCAGTGGATAGAGCGTCGGCCTGCGGAGTGAAGGGTCCCAGGTTCGATTCCGGCAAAGGGCACATGCCTGGGTTGCGGGCTCGATCCCCAGTGGGGGGCGTGCAGGAGGCAGCCAATCAATGATTCTCATCATTGATGTTTCTATCTCTCTCTCCCTCTCCCTTCCTCTCTGAAATCAATAAAGAAATATATTTTTTAAAAAAGAAGGCAAGAAAAAACATTTTCCTGAGGAAGTCACTGACACCATAGCCAACTTCACTCAATGGCACCATTTGTAGTCACCAACAAATGCAGGGTCTCTCTTGACAAGGAGTGGCAAACCCTACACCTGGGTGGACTTGTGCCTCCCACCCCCTAGAAATGATCCATCTGCAGCTTCTATGTACCCATTCTCTTATGTTCAGGACCCTGCAAAGCTCCCCCACTTCCCACCCTACCAGCCCTCAGCTCATCTGTCCTCGGTTTACAGCCCTCACTTAAGCCAGGCCAGTTATTTTGACTGTGTCCTCTCCTGGTACAGTTTTGACCTTGGTGGTTTCCAGAGGAGAAAGGTGGGGGAGGGGTGCCAGGGGAGGGGAGGGTGGCCTTTTCTCCCCTGCTCTTTGCCCAGGACTCAAGGAATCATATAAAGGTCCCACCTTAAACAGAACCGTGACCCTGCTAGCGAACTGTGCCAGAGAGGAAAGGCGTGAGGGGACCTCCCTTCCCCAGGCCTGCGTGGGTGCGTGCGGCCCCCACGCCGCCTAGGCAGCTCTCTGGCCTCCCGAGAGATGAGGATCCCAAGGGCAGTTTTGGAAAGATTTGGGGAAAGGACAGCTTTGCCTTTGCTTTGAAGCCTATCACACGTGCACCAAGAATTCAAAGAAAAGAAATGGAAAACAGACAAACAGCCAAAGGAAAGAATTTCGCCGGGCCGGGCCAGGCCAGATGGGTTGTGGCTCTGTGTGACGCTGTCCTGTCTCTCCGTCCCTAAGGCCCCACGCAGGCTACCAGGACTGCGGGCAGACAAAGCACCGGCAACAACCCTTCCACCAAGTCAAGTAAAACCTGCCTGGCCTCCTCCCTTGGAGAAACGAGGAGAGCGAGCAAGTCCATCCCTTCTCCTCTCCCCTTCTTCCTGACATTTATGTTTCTCTGAGGTGTTCAACGTTTCTCTTAAAACAAAAACATGGAAAGAAAAGTGTGTACCGACAAAGGAACAATACCAATAATAATAACCCAGTAAAAAATAGGGGCTTCAGCAGAACCATGGTAACAGTCTTTGTTTTCTGCTTGTTCGTTTTTTTCTCTATCTGTGCAAAACTTAAAAAACAAGTAAAAACACACTCATATGCACACACACACACACACACACTCACAATTTCCATTCAGCAAATCTGTGTTAAATATGTTTGTGTCTCTCTCCTCCCCAATCCTTGACATGTGCAAAAATATTTTAGCGGCCGAGCTGCCTCCTCAGCCCGCCTCCCACATGCTTCCCTCCTGGCCTGCCAGGGCGCCTGGCTTCTTGGGAGAAAAACAAATGATTAGGGTAGAAATTCCGTAATCCCATGCTTCTTCACCTGGCACTTCACTTGCCAAAACCTTTGGTTATTTCTGGCCTGCCAGGGCGCCTGGCTTCTTGGGAGAAAAACCAAATGATTAGGGTAGAAATTCCATAATCCCATGCTTCTTCACCTGGCACTTCATTTGCCAAAACCTTTGGTTATTTCCCCCCCTTGACATGCATCTTTCCCCATTCTCTTCCCGTCGTCTGTTAGGTTTCTTGTTTTGACCACCATGTGTCCTCCCTGATGCCACGTGATGCCCTGCTCTGGGTCACCACTGCCTGGCCCCAGTCACATCCAGGCCTCTCTCAGCCTGTGACCACCCTGATTTCCTATGGACAGGTGACCTCTCATTGCACTCACCAGCACTCAGCATAGAAAGCAAGTGTTGAAATGTCCTGGAGCTGCAGGATGAACTGATGAGCAAGGGTAGAGAAGAAAAGAAACATTTCAAGATCCCCCTACACAGGACAAGAAATCCTGAGCTCTCTGCCTGCTGGGGTACACACATGTACACACACATACACGTGCGCACACGTGAACTCACACGCATGCACACATATTCATATCCAAAGGGGTGAGCCTTCTTAAAAGCACAAGATGCTCCATAGACGCTGTTGGAAATGATGTGGCTCCTTCCCCTTTCCACATGGGGCTCCTTTGGGTGGATGACAAGGAATGATGTCTGACGCTGCGGATGTGAAGGGAAGACTCGCACCACTGGACACCAGGGCTGCCAGGAGAGATTCTCGCTGGTGGTGGGAGACTGGACCAGGTGGCCTCCAAGGTCCCTTCACGACTCCAGGTTTCCATGACTCTCATCAGAGCATCTCTCATCGTGGTCCATGCTCACCTAGGATGCATATCTACCTGGCTGGCTAAAATGATGTATCCATAGATGGAGGGACAGATGGACAGACAGATGTCAGGGCTGAGGTCAGTTGTATGTTTCTCCTCCCATTGCTGGCCATGACCTTCAGCTTGACTTTTTGGTCCTCCCAGACCTGGCAAGCTAGGGGCTGAGCTTGGCTGGCATTTTGATTGGTCTCCATGAGGCTGTGTGTGGGTGCATTTCCTTCAGTGATGGCTGCTAAGAGATGAGGGAGGCAAGTGACTGAAGAGACAATTGAGATGCTGATGAAATAATACCCCAGGAGGTCTGGACAGTCCAGTGACAAAGTTACCCATAAAGCAATGGCAGCGGATTCTGCAGGGTGACAGAGGCTAGGCTGTCTGCCCCAGCCTTCTAGAGAGTTGTCAGGAAGCGTGGTGGAGATGGAGCCATGGAGACGGCTGGAGGTAGAATCTCCTGGATGCACTCTGTATTCTATGTTGACCCTCAATGAGTGATGACCAAGGGGGATGAGGTGCCTTCTCTAGACGAGGACCTGGCAATGGTACACCGGTGACTATGGTTGGGATTCACGTGCACTTGGGGGTGAATGGAAAACAAATTCTGCTTCCAGGGTAGATGAACCCTCCTCTTCTCACCCTCCATGTTACATTTCTGCCACTATAAGCCAGAGCAGAAGGTTAGGAGTATGCCCATGGTGGAATGTAACTGCTATTCTTTCTCTTGTCTGGCTTTCCACAGGCAGGGGAGGAGGCTTGGCAGGCAGGTCCCTATGGGCATTTGGAAGAACTCCAAGAAGACTAGAAGGGACAAGGAGGCCTCTGGATGCCAACCCAACAAGTGAGGGACAGCTCACAGAGCACCCCCCAACTCCTCAGCCCCTGCCCCCAACTCTGCTCATATGCAGGAGGTGTGGCCTTTCTTCTCACAGTTGCAAAGGGATCATACCACTGACTGACCCCTTGGGGATGGAAACGTGGGAAAGTAGAGCCAGTTGATGTCTTCCCAATGAAGATAATACTGAGCTCACTGTCTCTTCTCTAGGCCAAGGTTCGGACTGATGTGGGGCTCTCAGGAAGTGGAAGGTGAAGTAGCAGCATAGAAACGTCCTCTATCCATGGCTCCTCATCCATCTGTGGGCCCTGTTGCTGATGCGTGGGGTCAGCCGGGAAAGAGAACCCCCTCTGGAATCTTCTGGTCCAGTCCCTCTCTTCAGGACTGGCCATCTTGGACTAGCTGAGGGTTGGTGGCTTGATTCAAGTGTATTAGCCAAGCAACTGAAAGAGAAGGGATCCAGGAAGGAGGGAGAGACAGAAAGAGGCATAGAGAGAAAGAGAGAGAGAGACAGTGCTGCACAGGGGATGCTGCTGACGCCAGTCGGAACTTGCACTTGGTAAAGATGATAATCTAGACTGAGGCACGGCTTGGTGTGTCCCTCCCTCCAGGGGGGCCCTGGAAGGACGGTTCTCAGCTGTCTAAGCTCATGAGGGTTATGACTTGTTCTAGTTTGTAGGCCAGTTTCTGCTTCCCACATTGGTCATCGTGGTCCAGAGGTCCGAGGATCTGTGGAAGGGGCGAGAACGGGGAGGTTACCATTGGTATGTATATGTTCTGTGTTCTTAGGGTGCACACAGACGGGGGGCATAGTCAGAGATGTGGGAAAGCGTGTGCATGTGAAGCTGCACACATGAAGCTGCTGGGTAGACAGACAGCCTAAGTAACAGGGATGGGGAGTGTGGAGGGCACTCGGATACACAGACAATGTCTGGGCACCTGTTTGCCAATGAACACAGGATGTCAGCACACAGATCTGCACGTCGGAATAAACGGGTACATTTTACTGCCCACATAGGACAGCTGGCAGTGGGCAGAAGACACCTGCGCAAGGATGCTCCACATACCTGCATGTTACCCCTCAGATAGCTCCAGACCCCAGCATTTCGGGGAATGTGATTTTGCAGATATTAAGAAATTCCCTGCCCAATAAAGGAAAACCTGAACTCATTGGCTTCACTTGGTCTATTAAGAAACAAACGCCACTAGGAGCTTAATATATCTTCAGCTTTATTGGTCATTAACACCTAATGGATAATATCTGCCAAAACCTTTTCTGAGATCAGATGGTTGGTGGAGGACAATGGCCGCGAGCGTTTGCGGCACGGGAAGAGAAGTGTTCGAATTTGACTCAGACTCAGGAGATGTGGGTCTGAATAAGGGGTCTGCCGGTTTCTAGCTGGGTCATCTGGGATGAAACAAACCTGTAACCTCTCTGAACCCCATCTTTGTTACTCATTTCCTCATCTGTACAATGTGGGAACTACTAGCTCCCTCTGGGCTGCTCCAGGGGAGAGGATGAAGTCAGGCAACATACATGAGCACTCATTGCAGGATGCCTGCTCCAGGAGGGGTGCACAGCACACAGGGGTGGAATCCACTGGGCCTGGGGTCAGGGAGTGCAGGGAGCAGCTGGGGGGAGGGGAGGAGAGACGGGGGGAGGCTCCCCGAGCTTTGGATTTCATGTATTTTTAATTGGGGAGAAAATAATAGAGTTGCCAACTTCTTACATAGCCAAGAATCACCAGTTACTGGCACCAACGTTTCGTAAGGGTGGGTGTCTTAACCCCGACAGCAGACAAGTGCATTGTAGACTAAGGAACTGCTCCTTCCGAGATGAGTCCGTTGCACTCACACAGCGCACACTCTACATCGTCCTTACTTCTGTCGTGTGGCCACAGACAGGTACCAACCTTGTCCTGGGCCAGCACTGGCCCGCAGGCTGGCGTCAGGTCCCTCCCTTCAGCTGCGCCTCAGGCTGCTCCTACACTTGAAGTTCATAGCCTGGTTATGGAGGACCCCGGGCCCTGCACCCTGCTGGGGCTCCTGCCTCCACCTGGGATTCCTAGACCCTCTGGGGTGACGAGGCTGGGAGGAGGGGGAGAAGCCAGGGCATAGAGAGGGTGGCCATCCTGCTGCTCAGACACAGGGAGCCTGGACCTGAACCCTTGGTCTCAGTTGGCATGACCAAGAAAACTCCCATAAACACCTGTACAACCAGAAAGAAGGTGGTGTCTGCAGTGGTAGTGACCTCGGTAAGGTTTTCCAAGCAGGGAGCATAGCAAGTAAAAACAGATTCCATTCGACTCTGTTCTGCATCTATCCTGTTCTCTACTGTGTCACAGCATAGCATAGCATAGCATAGCATAGCATAGCATAGCATAGCATAGCATAGCATACTGTACCGCACCAGACCATGCCAGACCATGCCATACCATATGGCCTGCCCATGGGGAAAGGGAATAGCTTGTTTAAAGAAAATTAGATCAAATAGAGAAATGGAAAAAAAATAAAGGGAGGGAATGGCAGGGAGGAAATGGGAACCAAAGAGAGAAACGGAAAGAAACAGCGACTTGATCTGTATGTCTGAGAAGCACCCGGATTCATGCAGAAAGGACAGAATGGAACGTTTCTGGTGTCTTTGCAATGCAGCCCAAGTCCTGGGGCAGGGTTTTCCCAGCAGAGGCAGGAGGTTTCGGGGTGGGGCTCTTGGCCCAGCAGCAGGGTGGGGCTCACCTCCTCGCTGTACTTGCTCACGTAGGAGAAGATCTCCGAGAGCGCGCTCATGGTGTTGAACTCATTCATGTGCATCCGGGACTGCTCGGCCAGGTATGCATTCATGTCCTGGTCGCTGATGGCCGGCATCTTCCCGATGTCCGAATAATACCTGTCGGGATGGGTGGGGAGGAAAGGGGTTGGAGCGGTGCACGTGGAGCGGAGGAGACAGGGACACCGCCAGCACCGTCTGGGCCAGCGATGCCTGTGTGTGACCCCAGGGGACCACGGTGGGCGCTCTCCCATCTGGGCTGCTGGGTCTGCCCAGGAGAGCCCTCTGCAGCTTTGGATGCAAGAGGCACAGAGGCAGGGATGTAAGGAGTGGACAGACATCGTCAGAGGGTGCACAGGGGTAGGACCAGGACAAAGGAGGGGCTGTTTTCTGCACTGGTTTTGCTCCCATCGAGGTCCAGTAAGTCTTTCATGTCCCCCTGGCACCCCCTCCATACACAGAAGAGGTCTCTCCAAGGGCCCCAAAGGCTCTTCCAAGCAGTTGCTCTGCCTTGATGTCCTCCCCTCCTGGGGTTAAGCGGGAGGAGCTGGGGCTGCTTGGGGACTGAGGCTGGCAGAAGGCAATCAGTCACTGTCACTTGCAGCTGTGCACTGCTGTCAACTGGTTAATTAGATGCCAGCATTTACATTTTTAATTTCTGCAATTTGACATTTTATGCAGCAAACCCCAACTCTCCGCCAGAGGGGAGCTGTGCAGTTTCCTAATGAGCAACCGAAGGGCCCACTGCCCCAAAGACAGCCCCGCCCACCCTCTCCCGGGCACCTTCTGCATGTGACGAGCCACATAACAGGGACCAGGTAGCTGCACAAGCAGGGGGATGAGGAGACAGTCCCGCACACCCAGAGGCCTGCAGGAACCTTCGGTGCTGGGAGAGCAAGCCCAAGCACCTACAATAGAGGGGGGTGGGGACAGTCGCCAGGGCAGGGACGAGGGGAGGCAAGTGAGACATCTGGGGACACAGTGTCAGGAGAGGCACCCACTCTCACCTGTGAAAGTGTGGGTGACAATGACAGGCCCTGGGGCTTCCCAGGACCCATGGCTTGATCAGGTAAGCGTAGGGACATCTTCAGAGGCTCTGGAACAGTCTCACCCGGGACCCCAGCCCTGTATCTCTCCCACACCCCTCACTGCATGGACCATGCACCCATCAGTCCTGGTCCCCGACCTCCACTGCTCCCCAGCGGTGTCCAGGATTGGGGTGATAGACTGGCATCGTGTTCAAGGGCCTGCCACAGAATGACAGTTCCATTGGCCGCCAGGGCATCCCTGGGCTGGTGGGGCAGGATGGCCGCTGCTCTGAGCCAGGGTCACACTGTGATTGAGGACCTGCCGTTTTGTCTGGAAAATGAGGAAGGCAGTGGGAGGGAGATGAAATCTGTGCCCTCTGACAAGGGATAGGCTGGTGAGAGAGTAACTCCATCCCTCTGGGACCCGCCACACAGACACAATCGCCAACTGCATGGTTGAACTGATTGCATTTTGGCGGGAGGTCTCGGCCCATGGCGTGCTGTCGAGATAGGCACCAGGACAAGCGCTTAATGAAATGGCCTTTTTCAGAGGAGCCCGGGGCTCAGGAGAGGCCGTCCTGCCCCATCTCATTGGACTTCCATCGGTCACAGGCTTCTTTCAGGGCGGGATCCTCTGCTCCCTGGTCCCTCCTCATCTTCGTGAGTCTGGGCCTCAGCTCTGGGTCCTGTCTCATTCTGGCTCCTGCGCTTTGGTTCGCACCAGGGAGCCCGCTCCAGGCCTGCAACCCACCCAGGACATCCTCAGATATTAAGGTTCTGGGCCACTTAATGCATCCCAGGTATAAAAGTTCCAGCCTTTCATTGCCACTACTGCTGGGACACAATAAATGCCAATGTTCTAATTCATAGCGCACACCCAGGGGACTCGGTGGCTCCCAGCCTGGCCACTCCAAGGAGATTTGTGTCCTTGTCCCCTCACGATTCCATGCTCACTGAGCAAAGTATGTTTGTCAGGTTGTGTTCTCAGGTCCTAATGGTAAGAAATGAACAAATGACCCGAGCTCCAGGCTAACACGGCCAGGTCCAGAGGTCCCTCCAGGCAGCTACACTCTGTCACCCCTGGGCAGTCAGAGGGACTGACCAGGATGGAAACTCAGGTCCCCCCGACAGGACAGGACTGTCAGCACAAGCAAAGACTCCTGCTGTGTCCGTTACCTGCCTGTGAACCTTTCACAGGTGGATGGATGGTTCTGTCAGGCTTTTTGCAAACAGCACCAGGGCTCCCCCTGCTGCCTTTCTCGTCCCTGGGGTAGGTGACCACGTCTCCATGGAGAGAGCAGATGTCCACACTCTGTCCCTTTGCAATGGCTTGTAGCACAATGAAAGCCCAGTCCATGTCTCCCAAGGGAATATTTAGAAAGTGTGTCTGTGTGAGAAGGGGGGGGGGCGCAGGATTGAGAGTAGAGTGGGCAGAGGGCAGGGGCTCTGATCTTCTCATCTGAAGTCATGGGCCATGGCCCCACCTGGCTCCACCTGGCCCCACCTCACATACACCTCCAAGTCCGCACTAAGCAGCCCCCATGTCTCCTCTGTTGCTTGTGTGGAGGGCTCTGGATCGGACCAGTGCCTGTGTGGGGCCATATACTAGCCCACCAGTGGATCCACTACATGTCCTATTCCAGCAAGGTCTCAATCATAGCAACAAACAGCACAATGCCTGGATGAATGTGGGGCTTGCAGAACTGTTGTCCCATTCTCATCCCCGGCCCTGCCTGGTGCTGAGTGGGCCCATCCTGCCTGCAGGGTTTGGCACCTCTGCCTTGCCGTCTCCCTACTGTCCGGCCCCACCTTCTTGACAGCACCCCTTGAACCTGATAATGACCCTGCCCTGGCATCTCTCTGCTGTGTGCACAGTTGCCTCTTCCTCGGTCCTTGCTGTGCCGGTCCTTGTGCTGGGCTCTGCCGCCGAGCAGCCTTATTGATTGTGAAGAATGCAATTATGCTCCAGTAATGAACTTCAAAGAGTGTTCTTATCAGCTGGCTGTGCAGTGAGGAAGGGCAAGGTCAGCCTGGGTCCCTGTACATGAACTTGCTCCTATGGGATTTCTGCCTGCAGCTGAGTCCTTCTTCAGAAGAGATGGGTGTTTGAAAGCCCCAGGATGGTCCTTGAGCTGGCCAGGCCCTGGCAGGTTGGCCAAAACCCACTGAGGAGGTCCAGGCCCCATCATTGGCCTTTGCCAGCTTTCTTCTCTGCATTTGCTCATACCAGGTGGATGTCTGCACCCTGTGGTCCCGAAATCAGTCCTTGGGGAGTTGTTCTAAAGGGAAGGGCCCCAGAGAGAGCTGGATCCTCCACTGTTGGCCAGTCTGCAGGGTTTCACATTTATGGGATTCTACGGAATGGGCCTGGTGTGTAAGGGTGGGTGTCTCAGCTCTACTTTTGGGATCAAGAAGGTGATCTCCAAGCCCTGAACTCTAAGAGAAGAACAAAGTGTTGTCATTCCTTTAAACACCTCGAGGATAAAGATCAGATGTGAAAAACACTGAGGCCTGACGCTCTGATGTCCCTGGATACTTGCCTTTCAAGGTGGCTGCACACACGTCTCTCCCTGTGAATCATCCCCTGACCTCACTCCCCGAGAGCCCCTACTATGGCTTGTGGGGCTTGCCCGGTGCCTGTCCGTGTGTCCTTCACCACGAGAGCCACAGGGAAGGATCAAGTCTAATCTCTCCTGAGTGCCCAATGCAGCCATGATGGATACCATAAATGTTTGACCCGGGGATTAATGAACAAGTTAATGAAATGCCTATACTTCACCTCCAGTATTGCTCCCAGGGTGAACTGTCACAGCTTTGCATTGTGAATGGATGGTTTCCTTAGGAGGCATATTTAAATATTTAAAATTCGTAACCTTTTCCATGCGGTGACACCTGTGATCGATGGCATTCCTGTGTGTGACACGCCCCTCGTCCACCCCCCAGTGGGCCAGCTGTGGGCCATTGAACTCATTCCCACAGGAAAGCCTGTGGTTGCAAGGGAGCGAGGCTGATGTGGCCGCGAGGACAACCTTGAAGCTCTTCCAATTTAATACGAGAGGAAATTACTACCGAACAGGAACATTTTCTGCTATTGGTGATGAAATGACAACTGATGGTGACACACCAGGCGTGGTTGAGTTCTCTGTAAGATGAGTGTAGCAGCTGACTGCTGCTAGGAGCCAAGAGAGTCTTCTGTCTCTAGATGTGGCCACGGCAAAAGCCCCGATGCCTGGATGGAGGCAGCGGAGACTGGGAGTCTGCAGTGGGCCTCCAACCATCAGCACTGCAAGGCACTTGGAGGCAGAAATGGGGTGGAAGAATGTGACAGAGAATAGGTGGATGAACTTCCAGGAGATGCAAACCAGCAGAAATGTGATAGAATCATCCAGGCTGTTCAACCAACAGAGTGAAGAGGCCTCCTGAATCCATACGCTTTCTACCCCTTATGTACAGAGGGTGGCCAGGGAACCCCTGGTTCTTCATGGGACGGGACAGAGGCCTGTCCAATGTGTGGAGGGTGCGGTGAGTTACGGGGCCTGAGTCCCGTGCAGGCTGTCTGCGTGCTCACAGCAGCTGGGCAGGTGATTCAGAGGTGGGAGGACCTTGGCCACAGAAGGAGGGCGTTCTACCACTGTTCTTCTGAACTGGGGGCTGCCAGTGCCCATGGAAGGGCGAGTGGGAGACCAGGATTGCTGGGTCCTGAGTGAGTCCCTTTCAGGGAGCCAGACAAGCTCAGAGGCAGTCTCCCGGGAGTGAGAGTAGGACTGATCTGTTCCTCACCAAGTTCAAGAAGCTTGGTCTCCAGACCTGTCATATGGTTTCCTCAGCCCCTCCATCTTTGTACCCTCATCCCAGAATGACAGGAGAAGGGATTTGGGACCTCAAGCAAGAGAAAAATGACTATCCTGAGAGTGACACTGGTTGCTAAGAAACTGGTGGGATAAGGAGTGGAAACCATCAAACCACTCCTAAAAATAACCAAATGAACTGGGGTTACTCATGACCCATAGCAGCTGCGTGGCACAAATCTCATTTAGCATCAAGTGAAAGGGAGCCATTAGCCTGGTGCATGCATTATTCTGATCTCCACCCAACAGGCCATGCTCCGGAGTGTCCTCTATGCAGATGTTTCAGAAATGCTCCCAGCCCTTCACATCCCTGCTCCCTTCCTCCCTGCCAGTGGTCCTATCACAGAGACCTTGAAACGGTGCAGGGATAACCAAGAACCCAGCTGCTGCCTCTTTCTCTCTCTCTTTGCCAAAGAGCCGGCTGACCACAAAGGAGGGCCTGCGCCTGGTAGGTCTACTGTCAAAGAATGAGCCACTGTCTATACGTCGAGGGAGGTAAGAGCCTCTCCTGGTGACTCAGACACAATCAGATACAAGAACAAAAGAGTTAGCTCTCTAGCTGCCAGCCAGGGCTGCATGCCCACCACATGCATGAACAGGAAGTGGTAGGGGGGAGATCAAAGAGCAGAGAGGAGAGGGAAAAGGAGTCAACTCTTTTAGGAGAACTGCTACTGAGGTAGCCAGAACCCACCACCCCCCTTGTCATTTCCTCTGCACAAGGGAAGGCCATGCACAAGTATGATGTCTCAACGCCATGGTGAAGTGATACATTTTGTCTTTGGTCACCAAGTCAGGAACAATTTCTGGTCTCTTTTACTCTTTGAAAAGGCACCAAACCTGAGCTTTTTGCTCCTCTGAGAAAAGGAGAGAGAGACTCTAAATCAGGCCTGTCGTGTAGGCTGTGCAGGTTGTTCCCTGCGCAAACCACGCACCCTGGCCGGGGCCACATGCCCCAGTAGGAAGGGCACCTCCCTTAATCCACACAGCACACCCTATGGGTTGGCAGAGGCCCTGTCTAAAAGTATCATAAATAATAGAAAACAGATTTGGGAGTCAGCCGCGTTTGGGGATCACGTTTACGTCATCTTGGGCTGATTGCTTAGCCATTCTGTATGTACATTTCTTCACCTTCATGGACACAAAATGAGGTTGTAAATCCTGACCCCATATTCCAGGGCTAGTGTCATGATTAAGTAAGTAAAGCGTCATCTGATTGCTTAGCTCAGGTGCTTGGGCCAGAGAGCTGATGCGGCCCAGATAAACCATAAGTGTTCTTTACCGGGAGTGAGCTTTGCACCCAGACAACCCCGCTCCACAGCTTGCAGGTGGCCCTCAGTGGCAGGTGCACTGGCTGAGGCTGTGAGCAGATCAGGGCTGTGATGGCCAAGAATGTACTGCAAGGCCCAGGGCAGAAGGGCTCACGGTGAGAGAGTCCAGGGACTGGGACAGTGAGAAACTGTTTGGAGTGACAATGACATCCCATAGGATGCTGGCAGGACTGCCAGATGCACAGGGGCAGATGACAAGAGGCCTCCAGCCTTTTTGTGGCAAGAAGCTATTCAGTCCTCAAAGTATTTATTTTTATTATTTATTTATTTATTTTTGGCAGGGTGGGATTAGAGCAAGGGATTATATTTCCTTCCTGGGCCTAGAAAATATTTCAGCCACTAAGATCTGGGTTTTCCAGGCAGGGAAGCAGAGCCCCATGAAAATTCCTAGCCAAGTTCCTCAGTTCTTGTTCAGCCAACAATACGGGGTGCATGAGGGTGTGGGTGCTGCAACTGTGGGGTTCGGCTTTGTGAACAACCTGCTTGTAAGCCCTGCCCACTGTGGAGCGGGAGGAGGACCCCTAGAAAGGGGAAGTTGCCAGCCGCGGCGCCCAGCCCAGCACTCACCTCTCCACCCAGTTCTTGTAGCTGGGGATGTCCTTGGCGTAGAGCAGCTTGTTGGAGGGGGAGTCCTTGCCCAGCCGGTGCTCCGACGTGGAGCAGGAGTCCATGAAGGTCTGGGCCACCACGGAGAGGCAGGCGTCCGTGATGCTGTTCTTATGGATGTCAAACACAAACTGGGGGTTCTTGATCATGTTGACCCAAAAGCGCAGTGGCAGACTGTGTGGAGGGAAGAGGCAGACAGTCAGGGGAGAGGGGGTGGGGGCCCGTAGCTTGGCCGGAGAGCTCTCTGGAAAAAGAGAAGAGACGGGGAACTGACATTCTTAAGGGCCGTCTCTGTGCCACCAATCTACCTGCAGGGAAACTGAGGATCAGCAAGGCTAACCATCCAGAGAGACAGTGTGGACGGGCACTGGGGAGGGAGTGATGCCAGGCGGGGCTGCAGGCTCAGCGTCCCTCTCAGCACAGGCTTGGGGTCGGAGGAGCCATGATGGGCGCTGTGCAGTGGGCTTTCTGACGCTCCATTCCAGTCTGCCCCCTATGCCTCATACGGGTGAACCTTAAGAACAGCCTGGAATCTAGGCTTTGTATCTTATTCTCTGCCATCCACTGCAGGGCGTGGAAGAAGTCACACCCCTCTTCCCTGCCCGGAACATCAGCTTATTGCTACTTAGTGGAGATACCAGGGGGAGCAGTTTAGGGGGAGCAGTTTAGGAGGAGCTAACAAGGAGGAGCTAACGGGCTTCTCATCTCCAAGCTGGCCACTTAGAAAACAACACCTTCACGGCCCCTCATCCGCCCCACCTGTCCCCTCCTTCTCCTCTTTCTCCCAGTTGGCACCTACCGCACCCCAGGAACCGTGCTGGCAACGGGGGATGCAGTGTGAACAAGACACATCCTCTGTCCTCAAGAACCTGCATTCCGGTGGGTTCCTGGGGAAGTCAGACACGCCAGCAAGCACGTGCTCTGAGAAGTGTCCACGCTAGAACGGAAGGATGGGCGGGCCCACCGTGGGACTCAGGGAGGTGTGATCAGGGCCACCCAGAGGGACGTGTCTGGAAGTCTTCACGGAGGGGATGGCCCTTGATGGTTTGAGCTGTGAAGGTGCACAGGTGTTCCTTCGCCGGATGCGGCCTGGGAGAAGGTGTGGGGAAGTGCTGCTGGGAGGGGCCTCAGCTAACCAAAGGCAAAGAGGAGAAAAACCGTGCCTGGTGGTCTGGTCACTGTCAGCCACTCTCTGTTGCTAGAAGGGTCCCAGGGTCTCAGGAAAACCCTGCCCACCTGCCCCCTGGGCTGTCCTCTGCTGGCTCTCGGATTCTGTGCCGCCATCGGCCACTGAGACACAGGTCAGGGAGCAGGGGGCCACCAAGCGAGGGATTGTGAATTCCCTCCCTCTACCCCACCTCCTCACTTCCTGCCACTTCTCTGATGTTTTACGGTTGTTTTGGTTGCTCTTCTCATCGTTGGTAATGGTTAGAATGTTTCTATGTGTTTGGCTTGCCTCTTAGAACTTAAACTCTTTGAATAACATTATTTCAATGTAGCAGGTACAACATTTCTATAGATGTTGTATCTACCAGCAGGCAGTACATACATACAACAAATGCTACGGACACAGCCAGACCTCACATTCGAAACTGCCAGTCCATCAACAAGAATTTAATCACAGGGCGCAGGCAGCATTGAGTCTGACAGTGTTAAGTGGCACCTATTTCATCCTGGGAAATTCAGGTAGGACATAAAGGGACAGCACGGAGAGTCATGACAGGGGTGGAAGTCGGGGGTCACAGGGGAGACCATGACAGCTGGGCTCAGAGCCCGGGTGAAGGCCTCCCGGCTGCCCGGCCAACACAGTCTCCTGGACAGTCCACATCTTCCTGTTGCCCGAAGTGCCACCGGAGGAGGGACTCTGGGAGTCCATGTGTGCTGCTTGGCTGTTTCTCCCCAACACTCCCTCTCCTAAGCCAGCTGTGCTGACAGGCAAGTCAGACCAGGAAGCCAGGGCCCCACACGGAGTCTCCTGCCTAATGAAATATTAGCATATTATTAACATTAGCCGTGGCACTCATCTCTGGTTGATTGCAGTCACTCAGGCTAAATGAGCAGGAGGTTTATCTAAAAGAGAGAAGGTAGGGCACATGGAGGGAGGCGGTGGGGAGAGTTGCCACTTTGTCCAGGAATAAAGAATCAATCTCTTTTCAATCAGGGACAATTAACTCTAAGTCAATACGCAGAGCTCATAATTCCCAGGCTAACTGCTGCTTGCCTGGGTAGCAATGAGGAGGGTCAGGGCGTGGCCTTTGGTGAAGGACCCCGAGCCTGGGACCGCACCCACTGCCCAGCTTTCCTCTGTGGGGACTGAGTTCTCTGGGAACCCAGCACCCGGGTCCTCGGAAGAGCTGGCTGGAAGGGGGGATCTGCCCCACCCAGGACATTGTGACGTCCTGTGGTGGCTCACCCAGCAGGAGGTATGGGCTGAAACACAGTTCAGGTCTATTTCAGGAGACCTACTATAATGTGCTTCAAGGGCATGTAGGGATGTTTTGAAGACACCAGCTCTCCCAGCCAGACCACGATGCCTGGACAGAGCATTTCCTGGGTTCTGAAGACGGCTGGCATTCACACAGTGACACGTGGGGACACTGGCCGAGAGGAGCAAATCTGGTGGGATGGGCCCCTCGGAACAGCTCTGCCTACGATGGCTAAACACCTCCTCACCTAGAGGCAGGCAGGTTGGTTCATGGTCAGGCTCTGGCTGGTTGTCAAGGTCCCTGGCCGAGCCCTGTGCTGCCGGAGACCAGACCAAGCGGGACTTTCAGCCTCCGCCCTATGTTGCTGCACTGAATGGGGAATCCACTCTCAGAGTCTCATTTGAGAAAGGCTGGGTGAAGCCCGTGATGGGCGATCTCTCACCGAGAATCCGTGTGGCCCAACCCTGCCTGATTCCTGTTCCCGTGGAGACCACACTATTCTTCAGGTATGGAAGTGAGGAGGCTAAATGACATTTAGTACCACGGGCTGACTTCTGCCCTCCTCTGTGTTTTGGTTTGGGGCTCCGGGCAGAATGTCAGGGTGCCCAGCTATGCCCTAGCGCCATGCCAGCCCAAGCAGGTGGCAGGTGCTGGCCAGCAGGCTCGTGCTGCTTTGGGAGAATGTTCTGGGGAAGAACAACCTGGGACAGGAACCACTTAAAAGCTACAGGGAGGCACTTCTGAACCCATAAGCCCGCTTTGTTTGCCTGTGGTGTGTAGAACTCTCAAGTAGAGACCATCATGGCCCTGCACCTGCATTAATATTTATCGAGTCCCTGCTCTGTGCAAGGTCCCAGACCCGGCGCTGAGTCCTGATGTCTGACCTTGCAGTCTCGACCTAGAACACGAACCGCTCACAGACCGAGGGGAAGGATGTGCACGTAGAAGGAGAGAGAGACCAGAGTGGAGACACCCGGAGTGGCAATTAGAGTCCTGATGCCTCAGGGCAGACAAAGTGGTGATGGGAAGGTCTCCGCCCCACAGGGAGTTTGGAAAAGGAGTCTGTGGGCAGGGCAGCCCACCGCTTCCTGAAGAGAACAGGAATACCCTTCAGAGCCTGCCGAAGAGTCACTGCTGGGTGCCGCCCTCTGCAACCCAGGTCCAAACAGCTGCCTACCTGTCTCTTACCTGCCTCTCAGCCCCCGGAGGGCAGGGGCCCTGGCTGATGGTTCCTGTACCCTCGGTGCCCAGCATAAGGCCAGGCACACAGGAGGCGCCTGGTTGTGAGAGCCACCTGGCTGTGATATTTGGCAGGTTACATTTTGCTCAGTTAGTTGGTTAAATAAATGTTTTTAATTGACTGACTGCTAGGAAAGAAGGATGATTTGACTAGTCAGAAGTGAGCACAAAAACAATAGGAGGGGTGGGGAGGCCCAGAGAGAGCCTGCACCGAGTCCCTGCTGGTGAAGGTGGCCCACGACCACCATGGCCTGTGGCCGCCACCTTAGGCTCGGCTGGCCTCCCCAGACTTGTCCTCTGCTCTCCCTTCACTCACCAGTTGCTTTTCCAGGTGTGGCGGACGTGTGGGTCATGAATGCCATGCTTATCAGCCTGCTCATCCAGGAAGTCAAACATGTACTTGATGGCCAAGGGCAGGGCAGAGCCGCGGTGCGCAGTGCTGAAGATGGTCTCAAAGAGGTCGTCCACGAACTTCTGCAGCGTGCCCTGGGGAGGCGGCACGGGTTCACACACGGCTCCCCCATGGAGCTCTCAGGGTGGCTTCACGGCCTGCCTCTCAGGGGGGCGGGGGGGCGGGGAGGACAGGGCAGAGCCGGGCCAGCTTGGGTGGAACGGGGGAAGTACATGCATTAAAGCTCCCCCACCCCCTTCCTCTGTCTCTAACGGCTTTCCATTTCCGCTGCACGTGGGGAATACATACACCACTGATGACTGGACCTAACTAAGCCTTCCTCTGCCAAAATGCGGTTTGGTTGAACACCATTTGGCGTTGCTATTTGAGCACTTCTTGCAAATGCTAATGAGCAACTCACCGGTCAGAGCAGACAAACACAATCTGCTGGTTTGGTTTGGGCATTATTCACTCTGGCTAACGATCAGTTACCCATTCGGCTCTGCACGGAGCAGGGCCCAGGCCAGCCTCCAGGCGAAAGACTAAAGGCCGGCACAGAATGTCCCCAGAACCAGGCTCAGAACTGGTGCCCGGAAAGTCACCAATGGGCCCCATGTTCCATCACTACAGACAGTAGGACACCCAGAGAGGCGTCATTCTTTCAGGAGGGTGGCGGAAGAATGTGAATAGATGCGGCATGTGTGTGAGAACAGCACAGAGAAGGAAACGAAACTTCGGACGGCACGCCAACACTGATGTGTGGGTGGGGTTTGCCCGGAGCCCCGGGTGAGAAGGATTCTGAGGTTCTGTGCTGGGAAGGCATGCTGTGCTGCCAGTGCCTGCCATGAGTAGAGGGGCCCTGGTGCAAATGCTGGGTCTTTCACAGCTCGGGCAGCTCAGGGGGCAGGCAGAGAAGGGGGTGAAGACCCTTACTGTACTCACACATGCCCCCTACCCCCCCCTGAAGTCTGATACCTTAGTGGCCAGTAGTCGGGTGAGATAGATCTCGGACACCATCTTGCTCCCCCGGTCCCCCTCCTTCTGGTCCCCGTGCTCGTGGTTCTTCACCAGGTGCCACATCTTGACTCCACTCTCCAGGTCGGGGGTGATCATGGGCGTGCGCGAGCGGAGGCTGTCGGGACTGCCCGTGTACCGGATCATGTTCTCTGCCAACGCGATGGGCCACGCATGTGAGGCCACTCAGCCTTCCTCACGGCGCACCCGCCGCAGCCGAGGCCAACTACTGCCCCATCCTTCCTGCAGGTTTCTGCCTGTCCCCCTGCCTCGGCTTGGCCCATTCCCTGGAACTGGGGGCCTTTCCCGGCACCCCCAGGAAACCTGTGGCTACCTCACCCACTCCGCTCCCTTCCTCCTGCACTTGCATCTCGCCAGCCCGGAATTGTTCAACTTGTAAAAATATAAGCTTGTCCTCTTTTCCACTTCCCTGGTAAGAGTTCTCAAGTCATGTCTCAGGGTGCGTTCAGAGTGGCCAATTAAGTACCAGTGTAAGAGCAGGTAGCCTGTCTCCCTTAATGACTGGACCAGCCGCGGAGCTGTCTCGCCAGCTGCTCACCTGCACGCTCCCCTCTGGCCTGGGCCATTTCTTCCCCCTTATTTGCTGAAATGCAAGTGTTGCCCAGAAGCGACGATGAAGGGCCTATTGTGTGCGGCACTGTTCTATGTTCTATTGATTTTCCAGAATGATCCTGCCATTTTGGTAGTTTTTTCAAACCCTGTTTTGCTGGTAAGAAAACCAGGTCGTGTGGTGGTCAGGCAGCTGGCCCCCAGGCACTCAGAAGGTGGTGGGACAGGGTGGCACCTGGGCTTCCAGGTCACATCCAGTGCTCCCCCAACCCCCACCTCAGAGCCAGGGATCTGGGCCTGTACCTTCCCTTAAATGCTTCATAACAGCGTGACCTTTACACAGTGTGCCGCCGTGCCTCTGAGTTATAATTTGCTAATCTGCATAATAGGGGGAAATAATAATTATTTAATCCACTGGATTGTTATGAACTTGACGCACGATAATGAGTATCACACAGTGAAAGCGTCTTTCTGACTAAGATGCTGGCAAAGGTGAGAGTTCCTTCCTGCTCTAGGGGATGAGTTCTGCTCCTGCACCCCAACCAGGGGCTCCTTCCCAGCCAGCTCTCCTCTCCTGTGGCAGCCTGCCTGACTCCCCCCAGCTCCTTGCCCCCCTGATCTGAATCCCCCCAACTCCTTGCCGCCCCCCCAATCTGACTCTGCCCAGATCCTTGCCCCGGGGGTCCGCACCTTCCAGCAGGACTGCCAACGTGACAACAACTGCTCAGGGCACCCTCTCTCCCCAGGACGATGCCAGGGACTCACCATATTTGCTCGCCGAGGTCCTGGAGACAGTGGAGTTGTTCACTGCGTTGTAGGCTGTCACCTGCTTGGACACTAGCGCCACCACAGAACCATCGGGCACCTGCGGGGAAGAGGCTCCTGAGGGCTGGGCACAGCTCTGCCTCCCCGGGAGATGGGGACACACCAGGATGAACTCGGGCTGCGCCAGAGAACTAGGGGACTTAGGAGGCTGTTGTCTTTCCTTTGAACAAAACAAGACAGATCTGGACACTGAACAGTGTTCTGTGTGGTGACTCACTCTTGGGGGGACTCTGGCAAGAGCTTCTCACTAGTACCCCTTCTCCCCTACAACACCCAGGCTTGCGGAGGGGTCCCACGTGGGGACTAGGAGATGTTTCTCTCAGGACCGCCCAGGCCCTGAGGGAAGCAGCCCATCAGTGCTTGTCCCCAAGGAGGTCAGGGTTTCCTGCTGGGGACCTCAGTTCTCCGGGGTCACTGGAAAACATGAGGTGCTGGGAGGAGGAATTGGGACTGGGTGTCTAGCCTTGGGGACCTGCTATCCAAGGACTGAGAGGGCAGGGAACTGGGCCCTGTTAGCCAGCCCCTCCTCCCTTCCACAGCCCCCACACCTGGTAATGGGCCAGGGTGTTCAGTCTCTTCCAGTCGTTCTCGATTTTGGTGGTGATGTCTTCGTCCTGCAGGATCATCCGCACCCCACTTCCTTGTCGCCACTCTGCGGAGGGAGCAACGGCAGCTCAGAGCGGCCCTCGGGCCCCTCCCCTGGGGATCCGGAGGACCCTGTGCGGGCACCCACACAGCCCTATCGAGGGGCACCCTGAACAACAAATGCTGGCAGACACTCCCTGAGCAGGGGGTGCAGACGCTCTCGGTGCAGTTCTGATTTTCATCCCTAAAACTACGTGACAGGACCAGGGATGCCGTCACCTGTCCTCCCTGCCCACTTTTTCTCTGGGAGTGGCCACATCTGCAGGGAGCAGATGCTTAGTAAACCTTGGCTGAGTGAACGAGGCAGGTGGAAGCAGGTAAGAAAGCACGAAGCCAATGCAATGGCACTGTCATGCCACATGCTCCTTGGCTTGGAGCTACAGAGACCTGGGTTGCAGGTGCGGCACTGTTCACCCTGTTCCTACCCCAGGGGTGTGTCCTGCCCTTGAAAGCCAGAAGGCGGGTCACCGTGGGCAGGGAGACTGGGTGAATCGGAGTGGAGAGGCCAGTGGAACCTGTTCTCATGCCAGAAACAGCCCCATCCCCAGAGCTGATGTGGATAACAGCATCTTGGGGATCTACCCAACACCTAATTAGTTGATGTTATAGGCGCAGACTTACACCCCCACATTCTCCTCATGGGCCCCGACACCTACAACACGTGGGCTGGCTGATGGATCCCACATGGGCGACCAGGAGGCTGTTTCTCGTCAACCACATCCCATCGCACACGTGGCACCCATCTCCTGGGGATGGAGACCAGGGACATGCCAGACACACCAGCTCTGGCACATGTGCACACACACACCCACCCGCACATGCATACACGCTCACACGCACACACCAGAAAGGAAAACAGCCTTTTAAAATCACTGCAACATGTGTTCCAGCCAGGAAGCCAGGAGTCTGGTTTCCAGGCAGCCACACTGCCCTCCATGCCTCCCAGATGCTGACACTTGGGAGCCGTGTGAGTCTGGGATTCACAGAGGGCAGTTAGGGCTGGAACGAGTTACCCAGTCCTCGCCTGACCCCGCCGTGGATTTTCCTCTGGCCCAGAGAGACACATTTCGGATCCCCTCCCTCCATTCCACTCCGGTCAAGGCTGAGCTGTGGGCCCATGACCAGCCACATTGGTGGCACGGAGAGCACCAATTCCTTCCTGCCTTGTTCACCTGGTGTGGGCAGTGCTACAGATAGAAAAACATGCCCAGAGAGGGCATGTCTGTCTGCCCTTAGACGTAGCAGAGATGCTCCTGACATCAAAGCCCCGGCCTCCCGCTCCTGGGCTCACCCGCTGCCTGGTGTAGCGCCTCAGGTGGTGTCCAACTGTCCCAGGAATGAGAACATAAGGATGCCACCTGTGTTCACCCGAGCGGGGCCCTGCTGGGCCTCTGGGGACCGCCCATCACTTAGTGCTGCTGCTGATCAGCTGGAACTGATCCTGGGGATTAGGGCTTCGGGGCAGGTAGGGGGGTGAGCAACAGGGGAAACGCCCCAGGGAGGCACCTGGTCACCAGTGTTTTGCTTGCTGCTGTGCTGTTTTATTTGTGTGGGTTTTAAATTGCATGTGGCTCTGTGTGGATGTGTGCATGCACGTATTTTTGAGTGGCTAGGACAAAAAAAGAGGAATATTTCCCAGCTGGCTGGGCCGCTGACAGGCGGTTCACTCAGATGCTGGTGAAGCCCATGACGACGGCAGTGGTGTGCTTTGTCCCAGTCACACAGTGGGGCCTGACAGACAAAACCTCTTGGGTGTCCCTGCTGCCTGGGGAGTGGTGCCAGGGCCATTAAGTCAGGGCTGCACGGGGTGGGGGACAGCACGGCAGATTGGGGCACAGAAGTCAGTGTTCTGCGTTTCCTGCATGGGGTCATGAGGCAAAGCCGGGGATGAGGCTGAATGCTAAGCCCACTGGCTGGGCCCAAGGGAGAAGGGGTCTCCTCCGCTGAAGTGCTGTGGGCCTTGCTGAGACCAGACGGGGCGGGACCAGCCAGGGCCAGTGTCTGGTTTAGCAGCTGCACTGGCACCCCTTCCGATGGAGCCGGGTACCTCAGTGCAATCTGGACAAGCCGCACAGCCTGAGGGACTAGCAGGGACAGCGGATTCTGGAGCCCCGGGCGGACTTCCCTGTTGCATGACCGCCCTGAGCTGAGCAGTGCGCAGCGTCGGAGTGAACTGCCTGTGTGGCTGTACCCAGCTGCCCTGGCTCTGGGTTGTGTCCACTATTATGTAAGCAAATGAAAGTCAGGCTGCCTCTCTGCCCCCAACTGAAAAGTAGGGCAGAGCGTGGCCATGTGCACCCGGAGCAGTTAAGGAGTGATGGCCTGTCCTTGGAACACAGAAATGGTGCTGCTAGAGGCCACCCAGCAGGGCTGGCCCAGCACCTGGGGCAGAGCAAGTCCTGGATGCGTGTTTCTTAAAGGAATAGTGACTGCGTGGGTGAGCGGATGGAGAGGAAGAGTGTGTGAGTGAGTGATGGGGCCCTTTCCCAGGTAGGAAAAGAGGTCCATGGCAGGCAGACAGTGAGCTAAGCCAGAGGTGAACCAAGAGCTACTCTGTTAGCAACCGGGGACCCAGGATGGTCTGAAGTCCTCAGAATCACAAGAAGGCATGCCCATTCCAGAAATAAACGCTCTCTAAATTATCGCCACTCATTCTTCTAATTGTGTGACTGGAGGTTAAAGAAACAGGTTGGGAAGACAGACCCCGTGTCATCATCCCCAGCCACTGCTCACTCTGCCAAGCAGTTGAGTTCCCTCCCGAGGGCACCGAGAGGGCTCCTCCTCTGGGTGGGGCACTGGACCAGGTCCTCGGGATACAAAGATAGATAAGCAGAGGCCCCAGACTCCGGCAGATGTGGCACAGCTCGGGCACTGCAGCATGGCACTGTGAGTCCCAGGCGTCAGGAGTGTGGGGGGAGGGAGAGCGATGGCTGGCTGGAACCCTGGGCTGCAGCTGTGCCACGATGCTGGCAGGTAGTTGTGTCCACTCAGCTCCATACTCAGAGCTCTAGGAACCCAGGGGCACCACTGGCAGTGTAGCTTGGACATAGAGCTTCCTTTTCAGCAAAGCCAAGTTGCACTGGTGGGTGGACACAAGCTTTGCCCACTGGCTGAGGTTTGTGGGCAATGTTGTGTGGAGAACAATGAATCAAGACTCAGGTGATTGGAGGAAGAGCAGGGTCTGCAGGATCAGGGGTGGGGAGGCGGCCAGAGCTGAGTGCTGAAGGCTCAATAGCTTGTGCCTCACTTGGCATGGGGACAGCGGTTCAGATCCAAAGGTGCCATTTATGGGACACGTCTAGGGATCCATGCATGTGGAGGTAGTGGAAGGAAGAGGCTGACGAGGCACACGCAAGACAGGAAATGAGTTAGGAATGATCTGGCACACCATGCTAGGGCGCCTGGGGTTGAACTGAGGGCCACAGAGACAGGGTGAAGGAGAAGAGGTGGGGAGCCTCGCCCAAGACAGCTGCCTTAGGGCCTGGGCTAAGGCAGTGGGGCAGGGAAGGAGTTGTAGGGGGTGTCCAGGAGACAGATCAGAGAGAATGCTTGGAGATTCAACATGGGAGTGGAGCTGGGGCTCCATGGTGTGTCCCGGGTTTGTAAGAAGGTGTCTAGGGAAAGAGAGGGGGTTGGTTCATCTGCAAGCCAACCCTGGAAGGAGATACTGGAACTAAGCACATCACTGGCCCAGTTCCTGGAGGGTCCCCCACCCACCAGCAGATGCTACCCCGAGAAGCAAACCATCCCGGAGGTGCACATTGCCTCACTAGCTCCGACCCTCATGCCCTGTGCTTGCTGGCGCGCGCGAGCACACACACACACACACACACACACGTAGGCACACACTCATGGACACACACTCAAGCACATACTTTCATTTTACCCAGGCTGGGGACCCAGAAAGCTTTGCAGCAACCCTTCCTCCGCCGCCCTCCCCGCTGCCCCGGCCAGCCCTGGTCTAGTCTTCCTACCACCATCCATCCTCAGACCCATCACAGGGAGCTTTAGGAGGGCTGGCCTAGGAGGGCAAGGCAGGAAGGAGATGCCCACAGGCTGGTTAGAATTGGCGGAGTCAACCCTCATGATCCAGAGGGAGGAACTCCAGAGCTAGTTGCCTGTATTCCACCCAGGCCACCCTCCTCACCTGGGGGCCACGAGAGCAGGTTCTCACCAGGAGCACCTGCCACCCTGCACAGAGCCCGCTCTCCCTCCAAAAGCAGGGTCCTGCGCAGAAATCTGGAGGAGACACGATCTCCTGCTGCACACCTGCTAGCAGGTGAGTCCAGGGAGCACGGCCAGAGCCTGAGACCCTCAACGCCTGGCCACGCGGAAGCACAGGGGCGTGCATCACGGGAGAGCTGAGAGGGCCGTGACCTCAAACAAGGTCTGCAAACCTGCCCTGGGAGCGGAGGCTGTACCATCTAAATAGACTTTGTTAAAAAAAGTTTATTGTCTGAGCCAGTTCTAAAACATAAAATAATTGAACGATGACACAGGGTGCTTAAAAGAAGAAATTCCTAAATAGAACTGTGCCGTCAGCAGTTTGGGCTCCAGGTCTTTGCAAACTGAAAAGCGCCTGCACTGGCTAGGGTTGCTACGTGGGTAAGTCCGGAGCTCAAGGAAGAAGGTTGTGCTACGCCACTGGATTTAAGAGAGATGAGCTAGAGCTTAATGGATATTCTTGAATATAGAACACAGAGGCCCTGGTGTCACTTGGGCAGTGTGCTGGGTAAAAGAAGAATTTAAAAGGCAGGTGGTGGGCGGAGGAAGGAGGGAAGGTGACCCTGGTATTCATGTGCATGGCACCAGGAGAAAATTGCTAGCCCCGACCTCCCTGGCAACTCCTGCCCTGCAGCCCGGTGCCCTGCTCCAGGCTCCAAGCACAAAGGACAGACACTCACAATCCAATTTGTTACACTTCCACCTTGCAGGGAGAGAGGGAGGTGAACTAAAAAAGAAAAAAAAAATCCCATTATCTTTATCTGTGCTTCCCATCAGGTGCAGCGGAAAATGCAAACTGGGGAGACAGCTGCTGTGAACTCTTTATATTTCACTCAGAAGATAGTGTATCTTTTTATTGCATACAGGAATTACTTATTTGAAAAAATATATCCTTTCAGCAGGACTTGAATGGCAAGACAGAGGGGGTGGCGGAGTCCCGGGGGCTATTGATAGAGCATTTGCATTAAACCTGAGGAATCTCTGGAGGTTAAGGCCCACGGAGGAGAAGGCGTGGGCTGGCATGGGTGTTCCCTCCACCTCCCTGTCGTGTGACCAGGGCCCAGGCGCTGTGCCTCTCTGGGCTGCAGATTCTCCTCCTTCGAAATGGAAGCGAGTGGTACCAATTATTTCCTCCAGGGAGGAGACAAAAGATTCCCAAGGCTCAGAAAGAGGGCTGTCCTGCCTTCTGCTACATTGGTGTACCCCCATGCCGGGCACAGAGGGTGCCCCAGGTAGCCTCTTATGATGCTATATGCTGGTTGAAGAGTTTAGCAGTGCAAGGGGGTACCTGTACCCAATCCCTGTGGGTAGGAAGGGACATACACCTGGTGAGAACACCTCAGGGATAGCAGAGGGGGCGCCCACGGCACTGTGCTTTGAGAGCTCCCAGAGACCCATCTGTCCGGCACAGTCCCCATGCCCTGCCCTGTGATATCTTTCCTCCCCCCAATTCCAGCAGACCGAAGTGAAGGTGGGCCCCGTGTCCTTCACTCTGGCTCCCGTGATGGTTAATTTTATGTGTCAGTTCGGCTGGGCCGTGGCACCCAGCTATGCGGTTAAACATTATTCTGGATTTCCTGTGAGGAAAATCATCATTTTTTAGATGGGATTAACATTTGGATTGGTGGACTCTGAGTAAAGTAATTGTCCTCCATAATGTGAGTGGACTCATTCAATTAGGCGAGGGCCACAGGAGAACAAGAGATTGGCCTCCCCCCTGAGCAAGAGGGAGCTCGGCCTTGAACTGCAACGCTGGCTCCTCCCAGGGTCTCCAGCCAGCTGGCCCACCTCGTAGATTCTGGACTTGCCAGCCTCCCTGCTGTAGACTGGGTGTCTGTGTCCCCAGAGTCCCATGTTGACATCCTAACCCCCAATGTGGTGATAGAGGGAGAGGGGGCCTGTGGGAGGTGATTAGGTCATGAAGGTAAAGCTCTCATGAGAGGGACCTCAGAGGATCCCTTGCCCCTTCAGCCTGTGAGGACACAGGGGGAAGGTGCCAACTTCCTTACCAGGCACCAAATCTGCCAGCTGCTGCTTATAAGCCACCCAGTCTGTGGGATGTCATAGCAACCCGAACGGACTCAGACTCCATAACCATGTGAGCCAATTCCTTAAAATCGATCTGTCTGTCTATCTATCTATCTATCTATCTATCTATCTATCTATCATCTATCTATCTCTTTATCATCTATACATTTCCTATGCACGTCCTATCTATACACCTCTGTTTCTCTGGAGAATCCTAAGATAGTTCCCCATCTGGGAAAGTTTGCTGAATGGGTGGGCTCCTATCTATACACCTCTGTTTCTCTGGAGAATCCTAAAAATAGTTCCCCATCTGGGTTCCCAAGTGCCTGGGAAAGTTTGCTGAATGGGTGGAGGGGGAGGAGTGGGAGACCTCCAGTCTAAGGATCAAAGAATAAAAGCATCAGGACTGAGGGGCTAGGCCAGGCCTGGAGCCACAGAGATGGGGGAAGGCCGGGGGAGGGTGTTAGGACTGGAGTTACTTGGGGCAATTATCTGAGTAATTTAAAATGCCCTTGCTTCCTTCTGAGCTGGCCTGGGACAGGTGTCCTTGCCTTGCAGGGGGCTGATCTCAGGAGGGGAAGGCCGTCTTTGCCCAATGCCCTCAGCTATGGGAGGAGGAGGTCTGGGGAGAATGAAGATGGGGGACACTTGGCTGCCTTGCCTCTGCCCAGCCCATGTGGCTGAGCCAGTCCCCTCCCTGCCTGCCTGCTATGCATTCCTTTGGCATAGATTACTTTTTTACAACAATCACACCTTACATTTGTAAATTGCTTTTAGCTTTCAAAGCACTTTCAGCTACAGAATGGAAACCACTCTCCTTGCCTCGCTCTCCCCCTGGGGGTCTGGAGGCTGAGTCTTTGTGCGGAAGAAGGATCTGGGTCTCTGAGGGGCCCAGCTTTCGCTATTACGTGATCTGGCTGTGGCAGAAAGAGGGCCAGAGAGAGGGGGCAGCTCCAAATGCAGGATTTAACAGAAGAAAGGACTTTTTCTCAGAGGAGCACCCATCATGCGGCCGTGGCTAGGATTCAGCATGACCATGACCCCCTTTCCGGGGGGTATCTTCTTTGGCCTCCTCCCTTCATCTGTCCATGCTGTGGAGGCTTGTCCCCCAGGCTGGCCCTGGGTCCTCCCCCAGCACCTGCGATAGGAGGTGGCACTTTATTCTCTTGGTGCCTGAGGTGTGAGCACTGTCGTGAGCACTGGGACCCAGGAGGCCCGGCCCCCTATGAAGCAGGCAGCTTCCCCATGCCTGAGCAGCCTCTAGCTGCAGAGGTGCAACCCTCAGGCAGGTCCTGGCTGCACGCAGGCTCGGGCTGCCCACACTCAGGGTGGCCGGCAGGAGGGCCCTGACTGAGCTGGAGCGGCCACCTCCACTCCAGGTTTTTACCACTGTGGCTGTGGGAAGCCGAGATCTTCCCATTAACCATCTGCTTTGCGGGGCCCGCACCCCCAGGCCTTTGAAGGAAGCAATTTTCTAAAGCTAACAGGGTGGGGAGGCCTGGTCCTGAGCAGCATCTACCAGCCATAAAGGGGTCTCTCCCCAGGAAACCAACTGGCGCGGAGGTGATGGCCCCTGGATCTGCTTTCAGAGGGGCCCTGAGCTTGGGCTTGAGCTGATGCCGAAGGACGCTGGCCCCATCCCTCCTGAGATCCAGCAGGTGTTTGATCCACGACAGGATGGGATGCGTGTGTTCTTCCCCACCCACCTGCCCTGCGCTGGGAAGGGAGAAGGCGTTCTCGTGCGGAAGCTGTCCCGATGTGGCAGGTGGAGGCTGACGCACACACTTGGTGCCCACCTGCGTGGGGAGGCCCCCATCCCCAAGCACCAGAGCACAGGGTTCTGTCAGCACCGCACGCAGGAGGGCCTCTGGGGTCCAGCACCACCTCCCTGCTCCAAACTCACCTCCCAGCACGAAGTTCCCAGCAGCTCTGCGCTGGCCTCACTATGTCAGGATTACCCAGGTTGCAGAGAGGGGCACTGAGAAGCCAAGGATGGCCCCTGCCATGGCTCCCACAGAAAAGCTAACGGAATGCTGGGTGCTACCTGGGAAACCCATCATGGAGCAGCCACTGAATGAATTGCCTGGGAATGGGGAACACAGGGTCCTCCTTGTCAGTGACCATTTTCTCTCCCACGGCTTCTGTAACAGGCCTCTTCACGTCATCCATCCGTGGGATCTTCATCCCAACAGAGTCACCCGCATGTGGACACAAATGTCCAATCTGACTCTAGGGACCAGTGCCCCAGGATACATGTGGACACACTCACCCACCATACCCCGAACTCCTACATTTCCTTCCTTCCTTCCTACTTCCTTCTTTCTTTCCCTTCCCTTCCCTTCCCTTTCCTTCCTTCCTTCCTTCCTAGAAACAACATTCACAGAGACACCTCCCAAGTGAAGGAGAGCACACGCTTGCCCAGTCTCTCTCCCCGGGCATCAGGGCTCTAGGCACAGGACCCTACACACCCTGCCAGGAGCCCAGCGAGAGGAGAGGGGTTCAGTGAAGCAGTAAGAACTGAGGCGAGTTAGCAGAACTTCCTGGTCCTGCGTCTTTAGGCACCAGCATTTGGGTGGGGCACTGCAGTGGGAAAGGGTGAGGATTCGCTGTGGGTTTTAGAAAATAGCACAGATGCCCATGTGTCTCGGATGGCTAAGCTGATGCCAGCTTAGAGGCCAGACGGATGGATTAGCGGCCTCTGGAGGCCCTCCCACCCCTATGTTGCCACGGTTCCCCAGACACAGCACAGACACACAGAAGCCTTCCTGTCCGGGGCCAGGATCAACAAACAGACATGGACCATTGCCTCACTAGTATTATCCTCACACGCAGCCCTAGCAGCAGCCAACAGTGACTGGGGCCGGCACTGCACTCAGAGGCTTTTCACGCATCCCGAGGCAGATACTATTATCTCCACTTTATAGACAAGAAGACGGAGGCACAGGAAGGTTAAGTAACTTGACCAAGGTCACACAGCTGGAACTCGGCAGCTCCAGGACTCCACGTCAGGTGTGTCTGATGCTGACCCAGGAGCCACACCGCCTCTCTTCAGCACGGGTCTCTTTGGAGCCTGGGGCTCCCTGCTAGGATTTCCCAGGAAGAAAGCGTACTAAACAGGCAGGCAGTTCATAACTGGGTCTCAGTACAGCTGGCCCTACGTGGCGTGCCCTTGTTTATATAGGCTATGCGATCTATTCGTGGAACATTCACATAAAATGTCACCCTGCTCCCCAGTAGGTGCCAGAGCTCATTTTTCTCTATTCTTTCCTCCTCCCTCCATCACTGACCCAGATCCCTCACGCCTCGGGTAGTCAGCAAAAAGCACAGGCATGGAACAGAGGGAAGGGCAGAGCCTGGGGGCACAACAAAGGCAGTGGCAAGACCTTGAACCACACAGACTCCGACTAAAACCTCCCCACTGCAGATAGGATACCTCCACGCCCACCCTCAGCTACTCAAAAGACCCCCGAGGCTGTCAGATGGCAGCAGACTGCAGCCCTTCTCTGCTTATTGCTCACTAAATGGCCACGAAGGAGATCCCCTGGGCCCCTAGGGGCTGTGCAAGCCTTCTCCCTGAACCCTGGCTCCACCATCGAGTCAGAGGTGCTTCCAACCACTCACAGGACAGCCCTGGGTGGGCCGCCACTCACCCAGGTCCATATCTGCAGCCTTGGGCCGGTGGGAGCAGGGCACGTTCTTGAAGATGGCGTCCAGAATCTTCTCCTTGACCTGAGTGATGGTGTCACAGTTGAGGATCTTCACTGGGACTTCAGGGCTGTTGGCGTTGTCTGGGTTGACACAGCTCAGGACCTGGGGGAGGGGGAGAGAAACACGTGGGGTGGGCAGCAGGAAGAGCTTGGAGGGTCCCTGCAGCATCCCGGGCCCCTGTCCTGACCAGCTCCCCCTCTGCAGGCTGGACCGGAGGGGGCTGGGGAGAGCCCGGCCCAACTGTGTTCCCAGCAAGCCCTCTGCCCTTCTAGTCCTATGAGCAGCAGGAAGGTGCTGTGACTTCAGGGCCATTGTAGGAGTAGGGCTGCACACTGAACAATCCTGATTTTTTTCCAGAGAGAACCATGTCCAAGTAGGAGGAGGCAGTGAGGGGGAATCTGCATGAGAATGGACACTAATGCATGCATGTGTGCACTCTACACACACACACACACACACACACACACACATGCAGAGGTACCTTCTCAAGTGCACACCCAGACTCTCACCGACCGCTGACCCCACCCCCATCTGTGTGTGTCAGTCTGTCTTCCTTGTCCTCCCTCTCACACACACTCACACTAATGTGGATCTGGTGCCTTTCTCTCAAGTTTTCATAAGCGTCGGGTTTATGAGGGTTGGGGGCTCATAAAACATTTCAGGTTCAGGCCACCTGAGACCCCTGAAACCTTGTGTTGGGGGAAGAGGCTACCCTGGCTCAGGACCTCAACCTCTCCTTTTGGAACTAGTCAGAAAAGCGAAGACTCTGCTTAAAGCACCAAACTGTATCTTTTCCTTTAAAAACTTCTGGGATGTTTCCAGAGGCCTTTCTTCCCTTGCTGTTTCCAGAGGCTCGCTCTGCATGGCGGAGGCTGTGGGGAATCCTGAGGGACCACAGTGGAGCAGGCGCATGCTGTGGGGCACAGGGGCTGTCCAGTGGCCATGCCACTCTGGGCACCTGTACCCTCCCTCCAACCCTGCTGCCCGAGCCCCTGTGCTTCTCCTCCTCTGAACTCTCACTGCACCCCCCCACCCCAACCATTTCCCAACTGCACGTCTGGTTTGTAGGCTCAGACAACGGCCTTCCCCCCCTCACCCCCTCACGCCCTCACCCTCACTCCATGTGTTGGCAATCAGACCCTGGCCCCTGGATGCCTGCCTTTCATTAGCAACAAGACTGCTATGAGCTCAAATAGGAACATGCTTATTCCATTAAGAAGAAGGAAAAAAACCCTCCTAAATCTGTAAAACCAAAACTCTCATTCTCAAAATGTCCTAAACGGAGAACAATGGTGGAAGGAACTCTGAACCATGTGCCGCTCTGAGTGCCCTTGCCAGCCGCTCTGTCCTTTAAAAGCCTCTGGACCCTCCCTGCCCCCTCAGTGGCCAAGCACAGCCTGCTGCTCCGTGCCCTGGCCTCCCTGCTGTCCTGTGTTCCGGGCCTGCCCCAGGCAGCGATGCAGCCTGTTCTGGGCCTCCTCCGCCAAGAGACCGAGAGGAGAGGCTGTCGCCTGGGCATGATCTCCTGACGTTTCCACTTGCCCAGGGTTCAGGGGGCCCCTGGGAGAACTCCATGGAGCTCAGGGCAGGCAGAGAAGCAGCTGTGGCCCCACTGAGGGACAGGATTCCCAGCCACCGGCCAAGCCACAGCTCCAGCCAGAAGTTTCCTTCCCACCGCCACTCCCATGACCCTTGGCTAGTTTCTGAGCAAACTTCCTGGTGTTTTTTTCCTGCTGGGTGAGGGTTTTTGTTAAAATGCAGACTCTGATTCAGGAGGTCTAGGATGGGGCTTGAAATTCTGCATTGTAGCAGGCTCTTGGGTGAGCATCTAGCAGGCTCTTGGGTGAGCATCTAGCAGGCTCCCAGGTGAGCATCTAGCAGGCGCCCAGGTGATGCAGATGGGCACTCCCAGCAGCAGGGCCCTAGTCTAAGTTCTAGTATCAATACAATTAATCACTCAGCACTGAAGAGGGGCAGCTGCTATAAAGCAATACTATGTCCTCTAGCCAGTCAGCAGCTGTCTCATTCTTTGTGGTTATCCCTTCTGCCAAGAACAAGGTCACCATCAGTTGGCCCAAAGCACCCCGGGCTCCCTCAGCCACTGCCGAATCCCACGACCTCCCGTCTTTTTGTGACCCCTTGCTGCTGTCTAACACTTTCTTCCTTTCCAGTCCTCACCAGCCTCGGGGCTACTCCCACTTCTGTGCGTGGGAGTTTCCGTTCACAGGCCTACAGGTGGCTGTTAAATCTCCCTGCAGCCAAATTTCTTCTCTGGGCAAAACAATTGCAATTTCTTCCCCCAATCCTCACAGAGCCTCTTCCCAGCGTTTCCACCTTCCTGGATGCTCTGCCCTGACCCCCTCCGACTTCCCCACGTGCTGTGTAAGCGAGCCTGAGCCAGCTGTGCTAACGATACCTTAGCCTATGGAATAGAGGACCCTGCGGTTTGAGCAGAGCATTCCTACAGCTCATTGTGTTGGATGCAATACTGGGGAGCCACTGATGAGATGGGAAAGGAAGGGAGTGAAGGGGGAGAGATCCAGCAGAGATGTTTCAACAGTAGTTCTGGCTCATTAAGAAGTCTCTTCAAGTCTCTGTTTTTGGAAGGATTTTTTCCCCTTTCCCATTTTAATAGGAGCCCCTAACGCTCTCCTCCAGAGCAGACCATGCCTGCAGGAAGCAGGGGCCCTGGCCCCACACTACCTCTTTAAAGCTTAGCAACTGAGCCAATCTTGGCGAGTCTGTGGGATGCTCTTGGGCTTCCCAGGGCCTCTGAAGATGGAGTAACAGGTGCATCATGGCCACATCACTCTCAGACAGCAGGAACGGCTTCGTTCAGAGCGGCAGGGACAGTCCCCCCAGCTGGCCTCTGTGTCTGGGACTCTCCCTGGCTCGCCAACCCTCACGTCTGGCTCTGCCATGCCCAACCTGGCCTGCCAGGTGCCCCATCCCCCCACAGTGCATGTTAAATCTTCTGTTCTCTGTCTTTCCTTCTTGGTCACCCCGTGAGCATCACCCCCCAGCACTCGACATTTTTCTTATTTTCTCAGTCCCTTTCCACTTCCTGCCCCCTTCCCTACGGAAGGCCTGGTGAGAGATCACAACTCTTTCCTAAAATGCCTGAGAGAGGGCTCCCTGGCCTGGAGGGAGTGGGCAGCCAGCAGTCAGGCTTGGTGGCAGCGAGGCAAGGCGGCAGGGAGCGTTTGCCCCGGGCTCAGCGCCTCCCTCTCCTCTCCCATTCTATCCTCTGCACAATTTTGGGGCTGCATACTATTGTCATCTCTGCTTTATCAGGGTCTAGTATTATCCCCATTTTTTTTTCAGATAAAGAAACCCAGACTTGGAGAGATTGAGACTAAGATGAACCCAAACCACCCTGCTAGTCAGAAGCGGAGTCAGGGCTCCAAGCCGGGTCTGCCTGTCTCCAAGCCCAGGGCTCCTACAAGCTGAGCTTTGCTGTCTCCCAGGTCTCTGTCAGGAGGTGGGGTCTAACCTCCATGGAGGGCATCCCCACCTTCCCTGGACAACGCCTCCACCACCAGGCTCTCCTGGCCTCACGTTCCACAGCTCGGGGCACGTGCGGATTTGACTTGAACCAGTGGGCACAGGTGGGCCTCAGAACTAGGAGGAGCTCTTCCCGGGTTCCGCTCCTTCGTGCCCCCACCTGCTCTCTGCGTGGAGGTGTCCACTCTCCTCGCTGGGAGAATGGGTGAGAAAGAAGGCGTTCCTTCAGGGGGGTCAGTCAGACAGCAGCTGGCAGGGGCTCAGGACCCCACGGTTCGGGCACTGGCCCCGGAGCCCACTAGACTTTTGCTGAAGTGTTGCTCAGGTGTGTCTGAGCTACTGGTCCCCGATCCAGGTGCCCCGGAGTGGTGGTACAGAGGACATCTGGGGTGACCGGCACAGGGGGAGCAGCTGGCTGGCCCCTTGCAGTGAGCAAACCTGGAGAGGTGGCTTTTCAGCATTTCCACCGTCCCCTCTGCTGGGCAGGGGCTGGGCAGACCAAAGCCTGCTGCCCCGGGCCCAGGGGAAAGGCTGCGGGGCTGGCTTACCAGGGTTTTGTAGTCGATCTGCTGGCGGATGAGCTTGTCCTCACTCAGGGAGTAGCGGGCCTCACCCGTGATGGCATCGATGGGCCCCTTCTCCATCTGCTGTTTGATGGCGCAGAAGAGCGAGAAGAGGGGCTCCCCGGCACACTCCTGGGAGGAGAACAACCATGCTGGGCGGCCGCTGGACCACAGGTGAGCGGGGCCAGGCTCCCACGGCCCCTGCCTCTCCAGAGGGCTGCTCACTGCTCCTCTGGTTTACTTCTCTCCTCCTGCTCCCACCTGCTTTACTCTTGGGTTTTCAACTCCTGCCTTCAGAGGTCCGTCTCCCTGGGCTCCTGTGCCCACACTGTCCTCTCCCATCTGCCCTGTCCCGCCACCGTCCTGCAGCTCTTCTTCTCTTCCTGCCTCTCACCCCCTCTCTGGTCCTTTGCCCCATCTCACTCCACCCACTTTCTCTGCAGCCCCATCTTGAGACTGAGGTCAGTCCTCAGTGCTGTGACCTCCTTAGCAAACAAGTCAGTAATTGGATGTCGGGCAGCTCTTCCAAATCTCAGGCACATCGTCACTTATCTGCTGGCACGGCAGCTGCTGTACCTGCCTGGGACCCTTCTCGGCCTCAGCCAGTCTGGGGCTGGGAGAGGCAGGAGGGAGAGGAAGAGGGAAAGCAGGGAAGTGGGGGTGAATTGTTTTTAGCTGAATGGCTCCTGCAGGGACCTCTCAGAGGCTCCTCTCCGCTCGCCCTGGAGAAAGCAGTCTGCGGGACCTGTCCCCCGAGCTGGGACTGACTGCGAGGCTGTCTCCGACATGTCAGGAGCCTGTTCCCTCAGTGACGAGGGGAACTGTGTTTCTTTGGGGTACTAATAGCCAGGCCCCTGGGGGTATAGACTTGGGGGCCGTGAGGGAAATGAGGCAGGCTGGGGAGGAGGCAGGTTGGTGCCCAGGCTGGTGGGGAAACAGGGGCAAGGCCAGAGATACCCCCACAGCCAAGTGTACCTTGAGGAACTTGTAGAGCAGGAAGGTGAACCAATTGGTCAACATCTTCTCGGCCACTGACTCAGTCCTGTCACCCGCCACCGAGGGGGCCAGCAGAGGAAGACAAAGACAGAAACAGCCGGTCAGACCCCAAGACTGGGAAGGCAGGGGAAGAAGTCTGCATGGGTCTTGCTGCTTAAGGTTTTTGGATCAAATCCCGAGATCCTAAAGAATACCAAGTTCACGGACTCCTAGACACCCCGTAGCGATAAGACAAGCTCTGCCTGCGAGGCTGGGAGATGCTGCTCTGGGCCTGGGCTCCTGGTGGGTTTTGGTGGGAACAGGTTAGCAGTGCTGGGCACTGTCTGGGATGATAAAAACGCTCTCTCTGCTGTCTAATAGCCACCAGGTATATATGCCTACAGGGCAGTTGAAATGCGGCCAGAGTATCATAGGGGCTGAATTTGCATTTTATTTACCTTTAATTAATTTAGATTTTATAAGTCACATGTGGCTCATAGCGATCACATTGGGCCTTAGAGAACTTTATAGTTCATTTGGGTGAGAAAAGAAAAACAAAAAACCTGGGAGTTTGTAATTTGGCAGACGATAGAAAGGAAGTTGGCAGGAGCAGGGGGTGCTGGCAAAAAGGCCAGATTGGACTGACCCTTCACCTAAGCTGGACGCAGAGCTGTCAGCAGCTTGAGCCTCGCTCATCCCAAGAGGTGCCAGAATGGTCCCCTTTCAAAGGCTTCCATGCTCTTTGGAACTCCCTCTGGGAACCCTTCTGGTGTTTCATGTAAAATGACAGAAAGTTCCTTCTTGAGTCTAACTTGCATCTTTCATGCTGCTACCCAAGTCCATTTATTCTTTTACTTTGGAAGTGAAGACACAGCAGCAGTGTTACTGGCCAAAGGCCACTTTTGGTTGCATCCACTTAGAGAAAACAAAGTATACTCAACCTTGCACTAAGCGTGTGTGGCCAGCTCCAAAGAGAAACCAGCCCATCCAGGCATGTCTACATAGATTTGAAAGTCGCAGGCACCTGAAGATACTAATAACTAAAATCCCAAGGCAGCTGGGCAGTTGTCGGCACACAATGAAGGTGAGAGAAGGACAGAAGTAAGATTGTTGAAAGGAGTGGGGCAGCCACGGGCAAGAAGAAAGGCGGTGAAGGCAGGCAGAGGGGAGAGAGGGCATCTGAGAGGGAGTGAGCAGAAAACAAGAGCAGGAGGCACAGGCACAGAGCAAGACCACGCCCGGAAATGTCCCCGGGAGCTCTGGCAGGCCTGGCAACCCCAGCATTATGCCGGTGGGGAGCTGCGTGGTGGAAGCAAAACAAAAATCCAAGTGATCCACCATGCTTTTCCCAAAGCTGTGTGGCTGCTCCCGCATGTAGCAACCTTTTCAGCTGCACAGGCCAAGGCCCATTGCATCCGAGAAAGCCTGGGGTCAGCGCTCTGAAAGCCACATCTATGCATGGGACCAAGCAGGAGGTCCTGCCCTAGACCAAGAACAAGGACGGGAGGCAGCCGATAAATGGTGGTCCAGGCAGAGGACCGGACACAGGGGTTTTCCATCTTCGTCTACTCCGTAGATTCTACAGGAAGGCGAAAGACACTGGAATAACAGCCTAAAGGAGAAAAGGCCTTCGAGTGCATGGAAGGTGCCAATGGCAGCGTGGATAGAGTCAGAGGGTCTAACTCCTGTGAGGTGGAAGCTACAGGACCTGGCTATCAATTCACATGTGACCACTGGGTTTCAAGGGTCCAGGATGAGGCACCAGTCGCGTGAGCGGTGGACCCCGGACTGTGCAGAGCCTAGAACAGGTGCCAGGAAATCCTTGCTGCGACGCATCAGGCAAGTTGCCGTTGAAGGGTTTTAATTCACACACAGGCTGGGCCACACTTCTCAAACGTTACTACACATTCAGATCACCTCGGTGTCTCGTTGGAATGCAGACTCTGCTCCACCAAGTGTGGGAAGGGACCCGGGATGCTGGCTGCATCTCCAATAGCTCTCGGGTGATATTTAATTTTATTTACTTTTAATTAATTTGGATTTAAATAGTCACGTGTGGCTCATAGTGATCACAAGCAGATAGATAGCAGTGCAAGTGGCTTGGGGCTCAAACTTCCCATCATGAGCTGGTGGGGTGGGTTCCCAGAGCGGCCTTGGGGTATCGCTCCTAATTCAAGTTCTGATTTGGACAAAGCCAGGGGATGGAAAATGACCTCTAAAGATCCCACAAGAAAAGAATTCCAGTGAAAAAGGGGCAAAATCAGGGGAGCAAAAGGGCAGAGAGAGAATGATGGAGAGCAGATATACAGGCAGATGAAACACAACAGGGTGAGCAGTTGGGCCATGGCCCTTTACATGATGGACAGGTTCTTTAAGAAAGGTGTGGGATGCACCCAGCCTTTGAGCAAGTCGGTCCCTGACCTTGGAGGACTTGGCTACTCCTTCTGGGAGCTCTGCCCTGGTCTCCTTGGCAGGCAAAGGCCAGGCCTGGTGGGTGGGGGTAGGGGCCCTCTGACCTGCGCTGTCCGGGCTACCCACGGCCGCCTCTCACCTCCGAAGCAGCAGCTTGGGGTGGTTCTTGCTCTCCAGGTTCTTGTCAATGAGGTCGGCCAGCAGCTGCTTCAGCACGTCGGTGGCGTACTCCAGCTTGCTCTGCAGCACCGTCATGATGAGCGAGGCCACGTTGCCCCGGTCACGCATGGAGAAGCTGCGCTGAGACTCGAGCGTGCGGATGAAGGACAGCAGGAACACCTTGTTGTTGATGAGCTGGGCAAAGAGCTTCAGGCCTTTCTCCACGCGCTCCTGCCGGTAGCCCGGTACCTGCAGAGGAGACCGGGTTCTGTCTGCCACCTGTGAGGGCGAGGCTGGCAGGGCCCGGTCATGCCCCCACAGAATGGGCTGTGCACACTGCTGACCATCCCACCCCGCCACTTACCCTCTGCAGCCTGGCTAATGCTGTCACATCCCTATCTAGTGCCAGGCACTGTGCCAGGTAGCTACTTAGCCTCCGTCACAGCCCACGTGTGGGTCACTGTTTCTAGAGATGAACCAAGCGAGGCACAGAGAGAACATCACTGAGTAATGGTGACACTGGGGTTGGAACCCGCATCTGCCTGTTCAGCGGCCTCAGCTCTTCCCTGACGGTGCTGTGGAGTTGAGGAGGCACCCCACACCACAGCTGCCCACCATTGCAGCCCTGGTGGGAACTCCGGGACATGGGCTGCTGTGGGTTGCACCCTGACTGATGGTTCACAGGCCTGAGCCTTTGCTGACCTAATGCTGGCCCATCTCCAGACCCATGGGTCCAACTGGCAGGCCAGTGGCCTCACAGCTAGGACTTCGGGTTCCACATGGGCTCTGACACCATCCCCTGTGCAAGCTCAGGCAAGTCCTTTACTTCTGGGGGGCAGGGGGGAGTTCATGCACCTGTAAGAATGAGAAGATTAAGCCCAACAGTCTCTCAGGCATTCCCTAACTCTAGCATCGATACCTAGCATCCCGAGACCCTGCTCCATCCTGGGGGAGCGGGGGTATAAGGTTTTATCTCCCTGCCTGCATCTTCTGTTCATTGGGAGACCCATGCAAAGGTCGAAGGGTGTACCATCCACTCAGCAAACATGAGCCCGCAACTGAATCAGCCAGGGAAGACGCCGCTGTGAGACGCACAAGGGTGGGCACAGCCAGATGCCCGGCAGCAATAGCACAGCTCGAGGGTGCACCTTGCAGATACTGGATGAAAAAAAGTCAGACCCCCAAAGAGGGCAGACTGTATCATACCATTTAGATAAAGATTTTTTAAAAATAAATAAAATTAATCCATGGTGGCAGGAAAATGTTTTTTTCTGGGGGTGGCTGTGACAGAAGAGGCACGAGGGATCCTTGCGGGGGGGATGACATTCTGGCTATGATCTGCATGGTGGCTGGACAGCTGTGCTCACTCAGGGGAACAGAGCCCTGTTCGGACCATGTGTGCGTAGCTCTGTGTAAATACTCCCATTAGAACAAGATGTTTAGTGAAACATAAGGCACAGCCTCTGTCCTGGAAGAGAAGCTGCCCGAGAGCACCGGGCAGGCATCTCTCAAGGGCTGGGGTGCGGGAGGTGGGAGCTGGAGGCACCATCCAGGCCACATCTTAAGGGCCATGTCTCACCCATGGCTCAGATGCCTCAGGTCTTTGGGAAGGGTCGTCATGTATGTAACATGCCAGTGAGTGTGGCACAGTTTCAGAGTCGGTCAAGCTGGGGTCCGCTCTGTTGCAGACATTTACCAGTTGTGGCTCCCCGAGTAGAGCCAGTTTCTTCAACAGGAGGTGGGAGCTGGAGGCACCATCCAGGCCACATCTTGAGGGCCATGTCTCGCCCATGGCTCAGATGCCTCAGGTCTTTGGGAAGAATCGCCATGTATATAGCATGACAGTGTGGCACAGTTTCAGAGTCGGTCAGCTGGGGTCCACTCTGTTGCAGACATTTACCAGTTGTTGGGCCCCGAGTAGAGCCAGTTTCTTCATCGACAAAGCGAAGGTGTCGCAGCTAATGTGTCTATGGCTCTCACTCTATGCTGAGCATGGCATACTGATCCATTGACCCCACACCACACCCTATGAGGGCAGGACCGTATTGCCCTGGCACCCCATGAGGCTAAGGGGCTTCCCTGAGATCCCCAGACAGAGAGGAGTGTCAGAGCCAGGCTGTGAACTGGGATGTGCATCGGCACCACGTCCTGCCATCTCCCAGGAGCAGGGAAAGACCCGAGGTGTGGAAAGCCTGCAGTGTCCGCCTGACACACAGTCGAGTGGCGGAGTGGCAGCAGTTTTATCCTGCTTTACCCTAGAGGTTTCAAACTGGGGCAGAGAGACAAGCAGAGAAAGCCCTGGCTGCCCAAGGACCGAAAAGGTGGCAGAAGCTGAGCTGGAACATTCACACCACTCATTTAGGGAGCCTCCTGGGTCTGGGCTCAGGGCAAGGTGCTGGCTGGAGGTGGAGACTAGTCACAGCCAGGCCCTGCCTTTGGTCAGCCAGAAGCCTCCTTCCGTGGCGGAGCCCTGGGGGCCCACCCCTGAGCCTGCGAGAAACACTCTCCTTGAGGCCCAAGAGGCCATCCAGCATCCGCCGCTCCCACAGGCCAGACAGGTGGGAGCTCACATGTGTTGTCAAGTCCATTGTCATTGCCCTTGCTGCGGTGCTGGTATGTGAAAGACCCTGTAGGAAGGAAGTTCTCAGGAGAGATGGGAACTTGCCAGAGCCATGGCCCTCTGCAGTTCATCCTCGCCAACCCCTCATTCCCCAAGGCCTCGCCTGGCCTCCTGCCAGGCTCCCCCATGCCCCACTCATGGGTACTGACAAGGGAAGGACAGGGAGACATGGCCACCTCACTTTGTCATCAGCCTGGGCCTATATGCCCAGCAGGCAGGTGTCTGTCTCCCATGGTCTCCCCCCACTCTGTGACCATCCCCTTGCACACCTCTGCACATGCTTTATTCCTTTTGTCCATCAAACCCCTCAGAGCAGCATCTCCACAACATGTCCTAATAATAATGGGGAATGCCATTCCTGGGTGCCCACCATGTGCCACGAGCAGTGTTGGCACCCGGAACAGCATGCACTTCTAATGATCTTGCAAGGCTGAGTGTGCCCCTACCAGCTTCTGCTAACGGCTTCTCAGAGAAGCTAGTGCAGTTGTGCCAAGGCCAGTGGCTGCAGGTTATGCTGGGTTTCCAGCTATAAGTTTGTCAGTCTCCCAAGCAGCTTCCATCCTCCCCATCTGAGGCCAGGTCTACCCTACTCTGGCTCGTGACTGGACGCCAGCTCCGAGTCCTCTCTGTGGCCTCCCGGGCAGGGCCTCCCAGTGGCTCAGGCTGGCCATGGAAGGCAGGGGGCCAAGGGCAGGTCGGCACAGTGGCACCTGGAGAGGAAGAAGGGCACACAGGGCTGAGCAGATGGCACCTCCGGCATGAGGACGTGCCCTGGACTTCCCACTGTGGCTGTACTCGCCTCTGGATGGCATGGCTGGGCCCTGGGACCCATGGAAAGCCAGTGTCTCAGTCAGCAGCCTGGGGTTTGGACTCACAGAGACTGACTGGCCCACGTGCAGGAAACCTCCATTCCCTCTGGGCTCTATTCCCTCAGCTATAAAATGAGAATATGAGCGCACGTGTCATAATGTTTTATGGACATTAAGTAAGATAATGTATGTAAAGTGCCTGGCGCACGCGGGGCGCACTTAAATTTTATTACCTGCCCCTCCTACCTCCCTGGCTGCTCTCCCCTGATCCCTCTCCCTGGCTCCCCGGCTATCTAGCGCACTGGCACCGAGGCCCCATTTTATGACAGGGGAGATGGGAGTGAAGTGTCTCGGTGAGGAGTATCCAGACAATTCCCCTTTGTAACGTGCCACCCTGCCCCCTACCCAAATGCCACTCCGCAACAAGGCTTTCTTTATTCACCAGATGGTTCGGTAATTTAGTTGAAGTCTGTGAGTATAAAACTGGATAGTAAATTTTAATTGTAACCCAATAAGGTAGAGTTAGGAGGCAATGATAGGTTGAAAATGGTTACTGTTTGCTTTCTGTTTCTAAAGGATTGGTGTGTGACCAATGCCTGGGCAGCCGCTTCCCCAAATGCCCAAATTTTACCCAGATGGTCCCAAAGGGACAGTCTGAAGCCAAAAGACACCTTCTTGTCCACATGCATCCACCACTCATGCCCAACCAGCAGGGCAGGTATGTCGGCGGCTGAAAAGGCTGGAAAACACTGCTTTACATTAGTCAGCGGCTTCCCTGGGAATGTTCCTATTCTCAGGAAGCCAAACAGGGAGAAACTATGCTGGTGGCAAAGAGGGGTTGGAAAGAAATAAGAAAATGACGACCCACACAAGATCTCTGGGTCTAGTGTAGGGAGCTGGGTCTCACATACCCCGGGCTAATGTGGAACAGTGGAAGTTAATTTCTGCCTGCAAGCAATTAATTCGTGAGTTTAGTGGAAATGGAAAAGTCGTATGTGCTGGATATATACCCAAAGATTGAAAGCAGGGTCTCAGAAAGATATCTGTGCACCGTGTTCCTAGCAGCATTATTTGTAACAAAAGGTGGAAGCAGACCGAGGGCCCATTGACAGAAGATTGGATAAACAAAATGTGGTCTATTCAATGGACTATGATTCCACCTTAAACAGGAAAGAAATTTTGCCTCATGCTACAACACAGGTGAACCCTGACAACATTTTGCTAAGTGAATAAACCAGTCACTAAAGGACAATTACTGTCCGATTCCACTTGTATGAGGTGCCCAGAGTAGTGACATTCATAGACAGAGGTCGACCATGGAGTGAAATGGGGAGTGGTTGTCCAATGGGCACAGGGTTTCCTGGGGAAGATGCAAAGGTTCTGGAGCTGACGGTGGTGATGGTTGCACAGCAGTGTGAATGTGCTTAGTGGCGCCACACTGGACACCTAAAAATGGTCGAAATTTTATGTTATGGTTATTTTACTACAATGAAAAAACAAAGCTGTGTAGCCTGCTAGATTCGGAGCCCATGCCTAGCAATTAGCTATTTCGTGGGCTCCCACTCAGGGACATTGGTAAAGCTGGCTGCTCACTCCTTTGTGAGCCGAGGCTGGGATCAGAGAGTCTCCCCTCGTGAGAAAGGCAAGGGAACTCAAGAATATTTAGGTTTAAGGGGAAATGTTAAGAATCCAGACGAGGAGTAAGGCCATGGAAGGGCATGTGTGATTTATAACGGGCCCAGCCTCTCCATCCCTTTGCAGAATCCTGTAGACATTCCCTCCGGTCAGTACCTGGGAAAGTGCTCAACTCCCGAGTGATGGGCCTGTTTTATTTTATGAACAATATAAATCTCAGAACTAGTCTTATTTTCTGTTGCTGCTTCGGCCACAACCTCCCATCCATCCTAATAAGTATCCAGAGCCGTGAGGCATGACACTGATGGAGCACCTCGGGAGTCAGGTGTGCGGGCTTGCTGTCGGAGGGCCGGCTCAGACGTCTCACCGCCTGGACTCAAACCCCGGCCCGCTCCCTCCCAAAGTGCCCTGTGCCTTCAGTTTTGTCACCTGTATTAGGAGCATGCCTACTTCAGAGGGCTCTTGGGTGGCTAAACGAATGCATGCAGGTAAAGTATTTAAAACTGGACCCGTCAGCAGTCAACTAGTAGTGATTATTCCTTATGGTTATTATTTTTCCCTGGTTTCATTTATATTTTTCACTTTTCTCCAGTACTTATATTTATAATTCATTCTAAATACCTTTCAGAACAAAGGGTAATATGAATATATGTATAAGCCAGATCCTATGCTAGACAGGAAGAGGGATAAAATGTTCAAACGATGAGGTCCCTGCCGGTACAAAAGAGAGTTAGGTTTTTATCGTTCACTTTCCGCTTTCCTTCCCAGTGCGTCACTTATCTTTCCACACAGATTTATTGAGCAGCAACTAAGTGGTGAAATCATCATATCATATCGCAGTTTCTTAAATAAGCGTCCATGAACTCCCAACATTTGTTTGCCAGATTTCTTATTTCTGTGAATATGTACAGTTTTTTTCTGAGGAGCGGGACTTGCATTCAATTCTAAAGGAATGCATTACCCCTAAGTCCCAAAGCCCTACTCCCATCTCTGCTCTGAGGTTTCCTGGCTCAGCACCACTGCCTCCAGAGGGACCAGCCGGCACCAACAACTGGGGGTCCTGGGCAACTTGCATCCCCTCCCTGACCTCAGCTTTCTCACCTCTGGATAGGCAGCTAGGCTTGAAGGTCACCAATACCTTTCTCTGTGCTGACACCGTGATGGGGAAGGTCTTGGGCATGGGTACGGCTTCTCACCTCGAGGTCCCGGAGGACAGGATGGTCTTCAATTCCCGGGAACAGCACCCGCATGGTGTAGGTTCTATAGTCCAGGAAGGGAATCCCGGCTCCGTCCAGGTCACTGGTCAACTCATGGATGTCTGTCTGCAGCTCAGCAAAGGCTGCCACAAGGAGAAGCCCGTGAGACTTCTGGGTGGGGCAGGCCCAAGAGTTACTCCCAACTCAGGGCCCAGGGGACATGTGCAATGGGCCTCAGATGTGCAGGAATAAGAAAAGGGGACATTTTTATTTAAGTAGCTGAGGTGAGCTACACAGGCATGGGAGAAATGTGCAGCCCAAGGAAACTTGTCTTGGGCCAAATTCCGTCCAAAGCATGGATGGGGGGCAGGCCATCCACAGATCTGTGCTGCTGCTGGGCCAGGAGTGCCTCCCCATGTGAGGAAGAGGGCTTTAGTTTGCAAAATGTGCATGGGGCCCTAGCCAGTTTGGCTCAGTGGATAGAGCATCGGCCAGCAGACCAAAGGGTCCCGGGTTCCATTCTGGTCAAGGGCATGTACCTCAGTTACAGGCTCCTCCCTGGCCCGGGCCCTGGTCGGGGCTCGTGCAGGAGGCAACGAATCGATGTCTTTCTTTCACATCGATACTTCTCTCTGTCTTTCCCTCTCTCTTTCACTCTCCCTAAAAATCAATGGAAAAAGATCCTCATGTGATGATTAAAAAAATGTGCGTGGGGCCAGGGGCCGTAGAAGCATGGTGGGTGGGGGAGAGGCGAGGAGGAGTTTCTATTTCTGATTCTGTATTTGATAGTCCTCTTAAGAGTTAAGGACAATTTCTTCTGAGTCCCAGTTCTGGGCCATGCAGGTCACTGGAGCCATCAAACCACCAAATGAGGCCGGATGGGGCTCTGCCATCCTAAGATATTCCTTCCATATAAATACGCAGAGTGGGTCTCTGTCCTTCCTTCCACAAGTTGATGCTACTCACTGGTGAAGTATGAGCTGTGTGGGCACTGCTGTCTGTGGAGGCAGCTCAGGTCTCCAGATAGTCACGGAGCTGCAAGAGCCCTCTAGCCCAGGGCAAGGCCAGCACACAGGCTGCGCTTGTTACACAGCCTCAAAGCTGTGACCGCACCCTGTCCTAGGCAGAGCCCATCTCCTGGGCCGCCCTCTGCCACCTGAGGAAGTCAGAGGTAATGTACCCAGCCCTCCCCTACTTTGCCTTTCTCCTCAGCACATGCATGCACACACATGCACACACAAATACACATGTAATCACACATGCACACATGTGTGCACACTCCAGAATGGATTAACACATGCTAACAAAGAAGAACAGCCAATGGATGTTGACTAAACAATATTTCTTTCTGTTTATACAAACACAAGAATAGGCGAAACTACTTGATGGACTTGGAAGAGATTCACAAGCCCTGCCCTGGAAAAGCAAGCCCTGTGTCCAGTGGGCTCTGGTGACCCCAGGAACACAACACGCTGCCCCAGGCCCTGGAACCCACCGCCTCCTGCCGAGCTGACTGCAGGCCTGTGGAGCTTGAGGTTTGGGGCATGAGGACACCAATGCTCCCTGTCTGACAGACAACGGGGATGCCACCGGGACCATGGAGTGGCTCCTGTGCTGCTCTCTTCCCGCACCTCTGCTCTGGTCACACGGACACAGAGGGTCCTTGTCCAGCGAAGTGACTCTGAAGCAGAGCAACCCTAATGCATCCAAGCAAAACTGACAGCAATGTGTGTGCACATGTGACTGTGAAGGGGAGTCAGTGAGCCTTTTTGGCAAGTATTGTCACCAAAGTCCCAATGAACACTCATGTATGTCCTGAGTGAAGAACATGCATGTGCACTTGTGAGAGTACATGGAAATGCACACATGAGCATGAGTGTGAGTGTGTGTGCTTGAGTGTATGGGTGAGAGTGCATCAGTGGTCATCTGAGTGCGTATGTCAGTGTGTGTGTGTGTGTGTGTGTGTGTGTGTGTGTGTGTGTGTGTTATATCAGAAGGTAAGGCCTGTGACGGGCCCAGGCCAAGCCTCTTCTGAGTGTGTGTGTAGGTGCTGTCCTGGCTCACTGTCAGAAGTGTGTGTGCAGGTGATGTCCTAGCTCATTGTCAAGTCTTCAGGAAGTCACCTTCCTGGACCCAACCTGCCCTGCAAACATTCCAGAATCAGCCCTGGGCACCCCTGGAAAGTACTTCAGGAGAACCCTCCATGCTGCTCTAGACCTCTCTCCCTGCCCACATGGGATGGCTCTCCCCTGAGCAGAGGCTAGGGCTCTCCTAGCACCCCCGCTGATGCTCAGCTGGCCTCCCTGCCTGATGCTAATTCCTCCTCCTCTGGAACATTCTCAGAGAGGAACCTGGCTTCACCCTGCCCTCGTCACCCCTCCCAGTTGGGGTGCTCATGTGGTGAGGAGGAGAGGGAGGGAGCTGGCTTTTTATCAGTCTGCAGCTTCTCTTCAAGTCACCAAGTGCCTCCAACACTCAAAGCCTCACGCCTGCCACACATAAAAGAGATTCCAATCACTACTCCTAATTAGAGGAAAGAGTACATTGCGGAGAAAAAAATTTAGCAGCATAAATATAATAAAAGGCAGTAATTAACAGTCCCACAAGGCGGATGTGTGTTGACAGCAAAAGGATGTAGAGAGGGGATGGAGTGGACCCTCCTCCCATCAGAGAGCCCCAGGCAGAGGCCGCATTTACTCCGTCTATAAACCTACAGCAAGGAGCCACTCCCCGCTCCCGGGTGACTCACAGAATGATATCCTAGGGGTGACAAGAGTCTGACTCCTTAATTTCCTTCTGAGATTTAGTGCAGCTGGATTCAGTTCATGGCGCGTTGGTAACTTTTTAAAATACAAGCTGTGAAACACTCTTCCTTCTAAGTCTCAGATCAGCCCCGCAGCCCGACCTTCCTTTAGGAAGACAGCTGAAGATTGTTGGAATGTGTTCCATCAAGGCCCCCCCGAGCGGGGAGCACAAAACCCACGGGCCAGGATTCTGGGCTGGAAACTGCTCTAGTGGGATTTGAAATGATCCCAGTTTGACTTGGGGGAAAACGCAGGGGACATCTTGAGGAAGAGGGACAGGAGGCTTTAGCTTAGCTGGCCTTGCCCCGGGGGGACTGGCTAGGATATGGGATTGGTCTGGGCACAGGCTCATCGATCAGAATTCAAGTTCTGCAGGTGGACACCCAGTCCCCAGCACTGCCCACTGCTGCCCAGCCCACCGCTTATGTGTGAGCCACCCATGTACACAGGCACACACATGCATGCACATGCCCACCCAGCCTCCAGCGTGGAGCCGCAGCCACCTGGCCACTCAGTACCTTCTTTGCACTCCAGGGCCACGCGGGACTCCAGGTTGTCCATTTGCATCTGCAGCCGCTTCAGTGTGAGGTCACTTTCGCGGGACTTGCGTTTGTAGGCGATGAGCACGGCCACGATGAAGATGATGAGGAGGCCACCCGCCACGGCGATGCTCACGATGGCGGGCAAGCTGAGTGGGCTGTCTGGGGCAATGTACACCATTCCTGGGGAGTACTCCATGCCGCCGACGCGGGCCTGGGGGCAGAGTGGACGAGATGGAGCTGGGCGTGGGGACAGAGCATCCTAGGGCCCAGCCCCGAGTCACCAGTGCACTGGTGACCAGGGTGGCATGAGGGAAATGGCTCCGGGGAGCAGCAGCATCTTTGGTTGTAAAAATAGCCGAGAGGGCATTTGGGGCTGGGTGTGGGGGTCTGCATGGCTAGCATGGCACCCCTACAGCGGGAAAATTCATCCTCTTATCCAGGAGACAACACAAGCATCTTCAAAGGAAACGGCACATAACTGGGATCAAAATGGTGTGACATGATGACATCAATGACTGGCTCCCATCACTCATCCCATTGTAAGGACAGGTGACCGTGGCACAGACGTGATATCAGGGACCTCCCCAGGCCAACAGGGGTCCTTTTCTGGAAGAGTCTCCTGCTCATAACGAGTAATTTAGTGCATCATTTAAAGTGACTTGCATTGCTCTCATCGTGGCACCAGCCAGTATGGAAGGAATGACAGTACAGGAAAAAGAAGTCCGAAGAAAGACAGGGCGGGAAAAGGGTGTGGGAAGGTTGGAGGAAAGTTGAAACCAGCCAGGATCCCCTTCCGGGATGCCTGGCGTCCCAGGGCAGAGCTGGGCCGCTCACACCCCGGTCCCTATGCCCCGTCTACCCAGGGCCAGACAGGGCCCGCAGCCTCACCATCACTTTGTGCCTGCCGATGAGGTTGGGCGACTCGCAGAGCAGCTGCACGTCGGACACCGTCACGGCACACGGCTTCTCCCCGACCAGCACGGTGTAGTTCAGCTTCACGTTGCCCCCAGCTACGGGGGGGATCAGGTTCTTGCCCTGGATGGACAGGAAACCCAGTTCCCACCCCAGAGTCAGGGCCGCGGCCACTGCTGGTTGCCTGTCCTCCCGCCGGAGTTTCCAACCTGCCGGTGAGTTGGTGGAGAGGCCACCTTCCCCAGTAAGTCCACAAAAACCGTGGCCTGTACACTACCATCCCCCCTTTCTCAGTGGGACAGCAATAATCAAGGCGTTCTTTTCAGCTTATCCCAAATGCAGTCTCAGAATCCTTCTCAACCCAGAGCCGTCGTCAGTCACTCCTGGTGGATTCAAATCGCCATAGCAGTTAAAATGAAAAGTTGCTATCCAGGCTCCAAAGAAACCCTATGTTGTGGTTCTCAAAAGGCTGCACAGGAGGAATCAGTCTGAACCTTTGACCTCCCAGCATCTGACAAAGCTCGGGAGTCCAATGGCCAGTGTGGGTCTGGCTGCCCTGACCAGGTCTCCATGGCCTGTAAGGTGGGTGAGCCGCTCAGCACAAAATCTGAGAGTGTTCGCATGCTCTGAGCTATAACACAGTCTGAGCGAGGGACTCCAGTCACGAAATTTGGCAGGAGCCCGAGGCTTCTGGCCTCTCTCCTGGGCAGCCGCCACCTTTCTTCCCACCCCCCAGCCCCCGGCCTCAGTCTACCTTCAGGATGATGGGGGTGCCAGGCTTGAGCTCCAGGATTCCCGAGGGACCAAAGGCCTCGAACACGGGATTGGGATAGTAGGTGAAATTGGTCTTGTTGAGGATGAGCAGGGACTGGACGTTGTCCAGGATGAAGCCGAACTCCTCGGGCCGCTCGGTCAGGTCAGACTGGTGGTCGGGCCCCAGAGCGAGGGCCGGAGCCTGGCAGGTCATCTCGGTGGCGTTCAGAACCTCACAGAGCTGCGGAGGAGCAGGCAGGGAGACTCAGCCACGCATCTGCACGTGCATGTGGCCGCCCGCACCCACCGGGCCACCTGAGATGCTGCCATGTGGACAGTTATGCCCGAGTCAGAATCCTTTGCAGCCAGGAACACACAGCCTAGGCGCTCAGGGAATATGTTCTGAAGCTGGGACCTCGCTCCACATTGCCCGTGGCGAGTATGGCAGTGACTAGGGCATCTCTAAGCTAAGGAGCAGAACTGGGGGGTCAGAAGGCTGGAGGAAAATGCGTATAAAGCTCCATACACCTTAGAAGCCATTGGCCCTCCCTGCCTGTACCCCAAGGTGTGAAAATGCCCTCATCCTGCTCAGGGGCATCACACAAAATGGGTCATCAGTGTCCGGGGTGGGCCTCTCTGAGTCCTCGGGGAGCCCCACGCCCTGTAGGGAGGTGACATGCTGGGTGGACAGCCCCCAGGACCCCTGCCAACCCCAGACTCACATTGATGTGCTCCTTCCCTCCGTGCTTGGCACGGATCTGGGGGTTCTGGATGAGGTTCAGGTGAGTCCCCCACACGGTGATGGGTGTGTTCCCACTGCCCGGGAAGAGAGAAGGAGGGTGTGAGCACAGGGGCAGGAGCAGCAATGGCACTCAGACACAGCTATGATATAACCACTCTGGCTGCGCTTCGACATTAAAGACAACGGTAGTCAGTCGGCATGACAACGTTCATGGGGACAAGGCTGACGAGCTGACTGCATAATAACGAGGAGGAGCTCTCGGCAGCCAAGGCAAAGACAGTGATGACCAGATGTCCATGGCCATCCTGCGCTGAGCTCATTCTGAGCGCGGACACCCTGTGGAGGCCGGGTCTGCCACTCGGCCCTCTTGGCTCCCCGAAGCCTCCGGCCTCCAGCCAGCTGCTCGTCTGCAGCCCCTGCGGTCTCCTCCTCCAGCTTTCACCAGTCTCAGAAAGTTTTTCACAGTGCCCTTGGCCTAGTGGACCAGACTGTCCCCACCAGACCCTCCAGGGCCTGAGCACAGCCTCCTTCCCTGGGCAACCACACCACCAATTTCCACTGTAGAGGTGCAGACACTCAGGAGCCCCCTCTCAGAATGCAAAGGGACATGCTCTGGACTCAGTCTCCCACACCCGGGTGTCCGCCGGCGGAAGAGGATGGGTGGCCAGGAGGTTCACTTTGTGGGGCTTTTCAAAGGCAGCCTGGGTGCCAGTGTCCTCCTTTTGGGTGGCTAAGAAGCTGACATGGGGGGGAGGGGCTATCTTCTTTGGGGACAACTCACAGGAAAGGGAGGAATCAGCTTTCCCACAACCAAGGGAGTATCTTCAAGAAGAATCCTACTACCTACAACGGTTGAGTAGTTATAAGCGTGGTGGGTACAGAATCCTGGACACCATTCATTTCTACCTTCTAGCCTCCTGCCCTCCTTTACTCTCCCAGTTTCTCCCCCCCATTTCTCTCGCCTCCACCTGCCTCCCCAACACTCACTCACACACACACCTGCACACACACACACACACACGTGTGCAGGAAGATTCCCATGAAACCCAGGGCAGTGTTTGAGCTTCTGATATCCAGCCATCTCCTGATCTTCTCAATTAATTCAAAACACATTCATCCAACGTCCCCCGTCACTGCTCCTCAGTAGCCCAGGATGGAAGCACTGCAGAGGCAGGAAGTCTGCAAAGCCCACCCCAGAGTGGGCTTTAACTGCAGCAAAACCCTGGAGCCGCTGGAACGTGCTCCACCCCCGTTGATGACAGCAGGAAGGATGGCACCTGTTTCTGTGACAGTGACAGGAGGAAGCACTGAGTTAAACCAGGCTGAGAATTCCTCAGGGAGTTGCAGGGTTTGTCTTAGGCACAGGGGTCTATGCCCACTTCCCAACTCACCAGGCCCTGGGGGCAAACCCTGGAGTCGCTTTTTACAGGCTATGTCCCCTCTCCGTGCCTTATAGGCTTCATGGGCTTTAAGATCATGGCTAAAACTTATTAGGTTTGGTCCTTAGAGAGTAAACTGATGAGGACAACCAAGTCTCATATCAGAAATGCTGCCTTTCCTTGGGTGTAAGACTGGGGGTGGCAAACTCTTTCCGTAAAGGGCCAGAGACTAAATACTGCCGACTTCCCAGGCCGTGTGGTCTGCCACAGTTCCTCAGCTCTGTTGTTGTGGTGAGAAAGCAGCTATAGATAAAACATATACAAATGAGCATGGCTGTGTTCCTATAAAACTTTATTTCAAAAGCAGATGGACAGCCAGATTTGGCTGCCATGCTGGAGTTTGCTAACTCCTGGTTTCAAGGATTGTTCTCTGGACTGAACTGGTCCCTGGCTCCTGCCTCAGCTTGTAGAGACCACAATTTCATGCCCTCCACTCCCCCCTGACCCACGGAAGACAGTGGGAGGGTCGAGGACCGAGGGCCAGGGAGGAAGAGGGAGCTGAGCCAGGCAGCATGCTGTGCATTTGCACCCCTTAATCCTCTCAGCCGCCCTCAGAAGGAGGCTAAGTGACTCCTAGGGTCACTTGGCGGTAAGCAGTGGAGCTGGGCTGAGCTCACTCCTTCTAACCCAAGCCCTGTTCCATTCCCCATGTGGCCCCTGGTACAGCCATTTCCCCACTATCACCAGGGGCCTTGCTGTCGGGATGCCCTCTTGCAGAACCTGGCAAAGCAGACTCATGCTGCCTACCAGAGGTTCCTTCCTGTGGTGCAAACCCCCACTCCAGGCGCCACCAAGCCAGGACTGAAAGGGACCCAGGTCCTGGGGTTTCCAAAGTCCCAGGTGAGTCACGCAAGAGGTGGAGACCCTGGGAAATGATGCAACCGATCCAAGTCAGCTTGTGACTGGCTGAGCAAGAGACTGCACTGGAGGGTCTTTCTGTAGCAGCATCGTGCCTGGCTCCCTCGTCTAAGAAACATGTTCTGTGTACTCCTGCGGAGCACGGGGAAAGCGAGGGGATCAAGACCAGGTCCCTGCCCTGGGGGAGTGTGCAGCAGAGGGAAGGGCAAAGCCAGCGGGCAACTAGAGGTCATAGGTGCTGAGACACAGGAGGCCACAGAAGCAGAGGATGGACCTCCTCACCAAACCCTGGATGTCGGGGTGTGCTTGCCTTCCAGAGCAGGCCAAGAAGAAGCTGGGTCGGACCTTACTCCTCCTCCCGCGCTCCTCGGCAGGATTTGAATCACTGTCCATATTTGCCAGAAGCGAGGTTTAAGGAGTAGGGCTGACACCTCCCCCGGACAGTCACTGTGAGATGGGAACATGGCCTCCAGGTGCACCACCCATCCTCAAATGAGAGGCCGTGGAGTCTTGTTGGTCAGAGCCTGGCCACCAGGTCCTACATAGAGGTGCCCTCAGGGGAAGGAGGGAGCCAACTCCAGTTCATCGGCCCCAAAGCAGGACTCGGTCCTCAGAACTCTCTTTGGCGTTTGAGAGTCGAGGAAGGAAAGCGAGGTTGGGCAGCGCCTACCTGACGATGCTCCACTCTGGCTCAATCCGCACAATGGTGGGGTCCTCCATGTACTGGAAGACCAGGTCCTGGTGGATCTTGGCCCTGTCCACCTGCACCGTCACTTCCATCGCCAGCACCTCCTCTGAGGATGTCGTGTTGCAGACGATGTAGGATGAAGAGCGTCTGGAGGGAGGGAAAACATGGAGCTGGGCTCCTGGGGTCCAGGAAGGGAGGTGGTCCCGGGTCAGGGCCCTCTCACCTCCAGACCCATTTGTCAGGCTCCTCAGAGGCAATGGTGAGCCCCGCCTCAGACATAAACCTCTGGGAACGACTGACAAAGACAGGTTCTCCTGAGCCCTCTTTCTGCCTAGACAGGCTCTCCTGAGCCCTCTTTCTGCCTAGGCCTCGTCCTTGGGCCTTGCCTTCTAGCCTGCCTGCCGAGCCCCACTCTTGGCGAGAATCCTGCTAAGTCAGTTTAGCAAGAATCCCCCAACCCTTGCTATCCATCTGATCAAATTTCTCATCCTTCAACCCTGATATCTGATCACCCTGGCCAGCCTTCAGCAAGAATCCTGTTATGTTGGTTTAGTAAGGATCATCCTCCCCCTGCCGTTGGGTGTAAATGCCCAGCTGTCTCTGCTGTGTGGGGAGCTGAGCCCCATCTCTCTCCTCTGTTGCGATAGCTTGACACCTGCTGCAACAGCCCTCCGTGAACTGGCTTCACCAGGCCAACAAGTGTCACAATGCGCTTTTCGTTAACATCACTCACGCAAGGCCTGGCCAGGCCTGGCTGGGTCTGTCAGGGCCCTGGGCATAGCTTCGTCCTGGGAAAACCTCTCTCTGCAGAACCTCTCTCCTGCGGGGGGCGGGGGGGGGGCGGGGGAGGGGAGCCCCCTGCCACATCTCATAGAGTCCTTCACTAGACACACCTCCCACCTCCCTGTCCCCCAGAATCCTGGCTCATGAAAGGCAGGCCCTTCTGGGACTGGATGGTGGGACAGGGGAGAGAAAGCTGGCTGCCTTTGGAGACACAGTGGAGCAAGCTGGGGTAGCTGCCCCTGTCAGCTCTCAGCAGTCCCCACTGGTTCTGCCGCAGCCTATGAGAAGCTAGCCCCAGGGAAGGGACTCTAGATTCCAAATCGTGTCCTGGGAACCCCAGGGTTCTGCCAGGGGGCGGTATGGGGCACCAAGGTGAAGTGGTGGGCAACACCACAAGGGCCTATCCAGGGGTAGGGAGGCTGGCAGGTCTCCAGACTGAGCCAAACATCCACAGCCAGGTGTGCCCAGAAAGCCCTGTCCCGAAGGGAGCGCCACTTTCCAGGGAGGTGGCGGCCATTCCAGAAGTTAGCCTGAGGAAGCCTGCTGCCTGGCTGCGCACCCCAAAGTCTGCCCTGTGCTTACCTGTGGAAGAGGCAGGGCTGCTTCCCGAACAGCACCACCACATTGCTGCCCGCGTTCAGGTTGGTGCCGGTGATGGTCACCTGGGTGCCTCCGGACCTGGGCCCCTGGCTGGGCTTCAGGTCTGAGAGAGTCAGCGTCTGTGTAGGAGAGGATCTGGCCTGAGACACAACTGGGACGGGCTGCGGAGGCTCTGCCCAGGCCTGAGGCAGCTCCCACACCCCGGGCCACCTTCTGGAATCCGTACAGGGTGGCCTCCCAGAGAGCCTGCACAGTTTTTTTAGGCTTGTGTGGACAGGCAATGTCTGGCCCCTGGAGTTGCATCTCTATATTAATAATAGTAATACTATTAATAATAGCTGCTATGTACTGATTTTTTTAAGTGGCAGGCTTTATAGTTTCGTATCTATAAATAATTAAATATATTAAATACATTTAAATAATTTGGTCACTCAGTCAATCCTACAAGATGTGGATTACTACCCATCTTACAGAAGAGATTCAGAGATGTTAGGGACAGTTTCCAAGGTCTCACAGCTGAAAGGTGGCACAACTGAGACCTGTCTGATGATTCCAGAGCTCCAGTTCTCCACCCCCGCTCCGGTCTCCAAGCTCATTTGCTTTCAGAAGGTCATCTGCCCCTTCCACAGACCTCTCAGACTCAGCCCAAAGCGCCCAGGGCCTGAGCAATGGGATCTGAGGGCCCCAGGGAAAGGAGGTGTGTGGGGAGGGGTGGGAGGGGGGGCGCAAAGACTGGTCAGTGATGGAGTCCAATTGGCAAGGGGACTGGTGGTGGCTGAGGATTTGGAGTTGCAGTGTGTTCTTTCATTAGCATTTTAATGGAAAAACTTTCTTCAGTCCCAGGTGAGAAGCCTGTATCTGCATTTAAATGAAGATTTCCTTCTCCCTGGGCCCCCACTCCCTGCCCTCTCAAAGAATTCTGCACCAAAACTTGAACCCACTCTGCTCCCTCGCTCCCTCGGAGGAGCTGGCAGGCAGCATCCCCACAGACAGGCCTGGATCCATAACCAGAGAAGAGAAGCCTACAGCTCCGGGCCTGGAACGTGATGCCCAAGTCAAAGCTCAGGTCACACACGCAGGGGCGCAGGCTGACCGCTGCACTCCATGTCCGACCCAGCGCTCTGCTCACCAGTCCCTGCAGGTCCTGGGCCTGGCATCCCCACGGCACCCACCAAGCCCAGGAACGCTTTATTTTGCCTCTGCCACTGGCTCAGCCGGAGACCTGGGCAGGGGGCAGTGACATGTGGAAAGAGTTTTCCTTTCTCCGTTCTGCCTAGATCATGCTGTTTGGCTCAGGACAAGTCACTTACCCTCTCTGATCACAGTGTCAGGGAGCTGGGTCAAACAGTGGTTATCTCAAAGGTGCCTGATGTTTTCTGGTTCCATAACTCCGTGTCACCTCTCACAAATGGTTTCTTTGTCCCCATTGTCTGTAACAGGAGGTCCCACTGACTGTGACTGTGTGTGTTTGTGTGTGTGTGCAGCTGCAAGGCAAGGAGGGTTGGTGGATGCTTAGAGATATAATCAAAACCAGGGAAATTAGGATAGATGGGATGAAGGGAGAACAGGCTCCCTGGCAGCCTGTGTGTGTGGCGGGGGGGCTTGGAAGGGGTAGAAGTGAGTAACCCTGCTGGCTTTTGCAGGAAGGGGGGAGCAGGGAGAGAAAAGCATAGAGATGCATATGCAGATGCCTGTGTTTTAAAGTTGTGAGAAGCTATTACTCATTCAAGACAGGCTCCATAGACATTTCACCGGTAGGTAGGCTTGCACAGGAATCAGTCCTACCTTACTTGCCACCTCTTCACTGGGCTCCCAAGCGGGAGGTCAGGGGAAGGGAAAAGCACTCTTTCCAGGGAGATCTCTAGAGACCGAACCTGTGACAAGGCCACATGTGTCACCGAGTCTGGCCTGATTTGTGGAGGGAAACTGAGGGAGACCCGAACCTGACCCCCGCCTTGGCCCTGGGAAGGGGCCTCCTGGCGGAATCCAGTCTCCAGAGGAGCTATGGGCTTCCTGTGGGGCCCAGGCTGTCCCACATACAAGATGCCCTGTGGTGCCAGAGAGCATGAGGGCCATTCTGTCCCTTCCTAACTTCCTGGTGAGATTCATGGACCCTCTGCCCCTCGTTCCCTCTCTGAACCCCAGAAGCTCTGTGGGGAGGCCCCAACTATTGGGCCCTTAAATACAAGGTGGGGTCTGGGGAGGATACAGGTCCCTACACCATTCCTCCTCCTTGAAAGTCTTCCCCAGGGAACATGTAGTGCAGGGCAGTTCTTCAGAGACGCCCCTCAATAGAAAAGCGACACAAATGTTCAAGTCCCAGGGACCCACTGGGCCAATGCGTTTACCTGCTGGCAGCAACTCTCCTCCCTCCTGACCTGCCTTCCCGCCCACCTCTCCTCCCCCCATCACCCCTCCTCTCCCCCTCCCTCTGCTTCCACCTTCTGGGGCATTTCCTTGTCATCCCTTATCCCAGGGACAGCCTCCCACTACTCAGGAGCCACACAGAAAACTGTTCTGCCTTGTGCAGATGCTGCCTTTCCACGGGCTCTTTCCACGGAGCCTCCTCTTAATATCTGCCATCCAGCTGAGTCCTGCTCCAGGTAGGAGCCATCAAGCAGGAAAGACTGACCATCCCTGGGAGCAGAAGGGGCTCTGGAGTATCCATCGCAGAGATGTTATGAGAATTGAGCCCGGAAGCAGATATGAGCAGGCACGTGGCGGCTACTCAATCAACACTACGCCTAGGCCAGGGGTCCTCAGCCCAGCTGCAGTGAGAGTCTCCCGGGAAGCTGTGTGCCCAGCTGCAGGGTGTGATTTAACTTGGGGGCTCCAGAGCCTTTTGCTTAAAGCACCCCGGCAGCTGGCAAAGAAATCGACAGCCTGGGCTTCATCTGCAAAGACTGTCTGGGCTGCGAGAGGGGCAGGGCCCCAGCGGGCAACACTGAGGCCAGTGCAGGTGGACGCCAGGTCCCAGGGAGCAGGGCACCCGCCCAGGAGAGGGATGAGGACTGGGTCATGAGCAGGAGGAATTGGAGGCTGTGGCTTAGAGCCATGCAGGGGAGGAGACGGAGCAGGCAAAGGGGGTCCAGCCACACGAAGCCTGGAGCAGTTAGTGTTGGCTGGTTGGGCGGCCCGACCAAGGAACACGGGAGACAGCGAGAGGCAGTGGGCACCTGGGCGCTTCAGGAGGCGGGGCTGATGTACTGAAAACGGTACTCTGCCATGGTGGGTGGAGTAGAAGGGGTTCAGACAGAGCAAGGACTTAAGGAGGCCCTTGTGGTGGTGTGCGGAACGGGGAAGTGAGACCCCAGGACATGGTGATGGAGCGGAAGGAGAGAAAGCGGGTCACAGTCCACATTGTGGGCCTGGGTGACAGGCCTCGGGCAGAAATGGGCAAGTGGGGGTGACACCCTCTCTGTGGAGCTGATGGCCTGGGTGGGCCATGGGAGGCGATGGCAGGACGTTCAGGGGCAGTGGCCTTTGAGTGGTCACAGAGGTGGAGGCCTGGCTGGAGACAGGGCAGGGGCAGCCAAGGCCCAAAGGACGCAGCTGCTTAGCGAGGTAGTGCTGGTCCTGGCACCGTGAACCTCGTCACTCCAGGGGACCGAGGGGCGAGAACTGTGCGGGGCAGCCGAGCCAGTCCAGTGCTTGCTGTGGCCATGCAGCAGCGGCCTCCCTGCACCATGCTGCCAGCTCACTTCAGAGCCAGACCTCACGCCCAAAGCTGGGGTGCCGGGCCATACCCCCCAATACCTGCTGAGGTTGTCTCTGCCTCCCTGTCTCAATCTTTCTCTCCCTCTCATTATCTCAACTCTGATGGAATAG
>NW_005353690.1:779421-807360 GCF_000412655.1 Myotis brandtii | reverse complement strand
ATGTGTATACTTTCTATATGAACATATGTATATTTATCACTTGTCTCAAAGTGTGTTGGTTTTAACTTGAAATTCCCTCAAATACTTTCAGAAGGCGGGGTTCAAACCTGAAACAAACGGGTGAAACTGCACCCCCACTGGATCATCACATGCATGTACTTCTCCCTGAGCTTCCATGTGTGTTTAGTGACAGCGGCTGTTCACAGGGCAGCTGGTTTTTAGAGCAGAGCGGGGGGAGCACAGAGCAGGGCCCAGTCCTCCGAGGCGGCCCCCTCCCATTCATATGTACACACAAGTCCTCCGTCTCAGCTCGTCCACAGACTGTGGGACTCCCCGGGAGGGGCTGTGTGAGAGTTGGTTCATCACAGACCAGGGCCACCAAATTATTATCATTATAAAAAAAATTCAATCAACTAAGCAAGCATCTCTCAAATAAATACCTTGTGAGAGGTATTGTACAGGGTGAATGGAGAAAGAAGAAGGTAGATGAAGGAGAAAGAAGGACAGGGAGGAAGGAAGGAAGGAAGGAAGGAAGGAAGGAGGAAGGAAGGGAAGGAAGGAAAAGAAAAGAAAGAAGGAAAGAAAGAGAAAGAGGAGGAGAAAGGGAAGGAAGGAAGGAGGGAGGGAGGGGGGGGAGGGAGGGAGGGAGGGAGGGAGGAAGGAAGGAAGAACACTGGGCCCCCATGACAAATTTTAGGCCATTTAATGCTCAGACATAAAATCCATCCCTCAGGTTTCCAGCTTCCCAAAGCAGCTCCGCATCATGTGGAAATTATACCCTCACAGCTGTCATTAACCTGAGCGGTTAACTGGGTGGTCAAACAGGTTGGAAAGTGATGGGGCATGTGTGGCAGGAGCTGTGCTCAGGTCTCCAGCATCCCTGTCCTCACAGAACCCCTCACCCAGGACGGCCAGGCACTGGCCAGGCAGCCGTGCAGGGCCAGGGAGGGTCCAGGCTAGAGGGAGGGGAGGGCTGGGTGAAGGCTACAGGAGGGAGAGGAGGGGTAAGGGATGTGGGAGTGGGAAAGGTAATGGTGTGGGCAGAGGAAGGCAGAGCGGGGTGTAGGTGAGATGTGGGATGACGAGGTGGATTCAGGAAGTCACGGGACAGGGATGCTGGTGAGCGGGGAAGCTAGGATGGGTGAGGATGGTGGGATGGAAGTGCCGGGTGCCAGTGTACAGGGCAGGGCACAGGAGCCCCGGCAGCAAATGCAGAAATCATAAAGGAATTGATACTGGAAGTGGTACATCTACTTTATGCCATTTTCACAACTGTACCTTGGGGTAGATGCTATTGTTATTCTGTTTTAGAAATGAAGACATCGAGGCACAGAAAGGTTAAGCAACCTGCCCAGGTTCACCCAGTAAGTGGCAGGGACAGTGCTCACATCCCAGGAGTCCTGATGCAGGACCACACTCTCACCTTCCATGCCCCTCAGCAGGGGATTCTGGGGTAGGGCCAGAGCATCTTCCCTGGTGCTGCCTGGGTTTGCCCACAGAGGTCTAGACGGGCCAGTGATCATGGTAATGAGGTCTGTGGCCTGTGCTTGGCCAGACGCAGGTGGCCAGGACTCACCATGAAGTAGTAGAGCTGAGAGGACCGGGCCATGAACTCGGGCCGACACACGGCCACACAGATTTCCACGAAGCCGGCGTGCTGGCTGGGCTTGGCCTCCCCCATCTCACACACGATCCTGCAGGGAGGAGAGGACAGACCCCCTGAGTCACAGGACTCCCAGCCGTGACCCCTGGCCCCATTCTCTGCAGTAGGATCTCGGGGATGGGCAGGGGAGGAGGTGAAAGACACCCCAGGTTCCTTCCTGCAGGGGCTCCAGCTGGGTCCTCAGGGAATGAGGAAACATGATCTTCAGGGGTCCCCTGGAGGCCCTCTGTAAAGTGGGGAACCTAGGGGAGGGTTCTGACCCAACACTTAGTTCCTAATTCATGAATTGTCCACTCAATTATGAATTACTGTGAATTTTAGCCAAGCGGCTTAGCGGATAGAGCTGGCAGGACCAGAGAGGTACAGTGACTTAGCCAAGGACCCACAGCAAGCCAAACAGGAGCCATGGAGTAGATCTAAGGTTTTCAGGTCCTTGTAGGAACTCATGGCCTGCCTCACCAAGGGCTTTCTGCTCCCAGCCCCAGCCGGGGGCCTGGCAGGCCAACAGACATGCATGTTGCGGTTGGGGGGAGTCATACATTTTCCCCTTTTTATAAATTTTTATTGTTTTAATTGCAAAATTTGTTCATACCTTTTGAGAATTTTGAGAATGAGATAGTACAGAAGTGTGGCAACAAAAAAGTAGTATCCCTTTTTTCATTCCTAACCTCTCTACAAGTTTGGTATATATAGTCTCCCAGGCCTTTTACTAGACCTGTGCACACTGAGGCACAGCAAAGTTAGTCAACTTGCCCAACTATATATATTTGTACATATATACACACACACATACACACATATGTATGTATATTTATGTTTGATATATGCACACACATAAACCAAAATGTTATATATACACACACAGCTATATACAAATATATATACATATATATACATATATATGTGTGTATATATATATATATTATGAAACATATACATGATTTAAAAAATAAAAGTGAGACCTAATTATCCACTGTTCTAACCTGTCTTTTGACTCAACAATACAGCATGGACTTCGTTTATGTCACTGTTCACACAACTCTGCCCTGGACAGCTTCACAGTGTTTCACACTGTGACTGTACCATCATCCATTTCCCTGCTTACTAGTGAGGGTGCCCGTGTTTTCATACATGCATGTGTGTTTTCATACATGCGTGTGTGCTTTAATCTTGCATAGCCTTTCCTTTGACTTGTCTGAAGCCCTCTCTTCATTTTGCGAATGGATTGCCCTTCTGTAGGAGCTGCTGAGCTGGGAGCATTAACTTTTGTCTGTAATAAGTTTTACATTCTCTTCTCCCCATTGGTCACCTCTGCTTCAATTTTGTTTATGATGTCTTTTGCCACCCAAAAGCCTAAAGTTTAAACGTGGCTACGTGGATCATTGCTTGTTCTTTCACTTTATAGCTCCTGGGTTCTGTGCTTCTTTTAGAAAGAACTTCTGGGTGAGAGTCCAGCAAAAATATACACCCTTCTGTGAAGGTAACATAATCAATACATGTTCAGTGTCAAAAATAGAAAGTACATAAAAGCACTTGCCATACATACACCCACCCCCCAACTGCCTCACCCAGGAATATTCACTGTCCACATGTCTGTGTACATGTTTCCAATGTTATTTTCTTTCATAAAATTAATTAGAAACTCTGCATTCTGCTTGGTAACCTGTGTTCTCCCTTAATAGACCTCGAGTGCACTCCTGGTCACGATTCTCCCACAGTATCAGACTTAATGGCCCTGTAGTTGACTGTCCTATGCATATAAAAGAGTTTATTGAGTTGATTAATTTCCTATTGTCAAACACACAAACTGCCTCTAAATTTTTACTATTATAAATAAGGCCAAAATAAGCATTCATGCAAATAAATATTTGTGCATTCTGGTTATGAATGGAAAGGTCCAGAAGTAATATGGCCAGGCTAAAGACTTCTGACTCACATTTCCAAACTGCTTTCCAGAAAGTTCATCCCAATCTACCCTCCTGAAAAGAATGTAGGAATATGCTATTTGTCATGCCTCTCATCTGCTCTGGGCATTAGCTTTCAAACACTGTTCCTTGTTGTTTTAATTTGCATTTCATTGATTACTACCAATGTTAAACATTTTTATATGACTTTTGGATGCTCTTTGCTCACTTTTGTGGTATTTGCCTTTTTATTTGTAAAACCTCTTTTATTTTTATTTATAAAACCATCTCTTACCTGTAATAGGGTATAAACATATACCCAGTCTATCATTCACATTTTTATTCTGCTTACAATGGTTTTTGAGGCACAAGCTTTAAGTTTTATTACTCAAATCTTCTTATCTTTCCCTTTATAATTTTTCTTTTGCAGTTATACTTAGAACAGCTTTCTTTTCTTGAAATTAGATAAATTCTCACCTGTGTTTTCTTGTAATCCTTTCACAGTTTCATTTTTACACTTAACTTTTTAATCTGTCTGGAATTTATTTTAGATTATAAAGTGAAGTAAAGATCTGATTTTTTTTTTCAGGGAGTTAACCAGCACCACTTACTGAATGATCTTTCCTTTCCTTGCAGATTTGAAATGTCACTTTTATTACATACTACATATTTATACATCAGGATTATTTTTCTGGGTGTTTATCTGATTCTACTGATCTAACTAGTACCATAATACTTCAATAGTGTGGTTTTAATATATTAAAAAAATTTTTTTAAATCCTCACCCAAGGATTTTTTTTTCCATTGATTTTTAGAGAGAGTGGAAAGAAGGGAGGGAGGAAGAGAGAGAGAGAGAGAGAGAGAGAGAGAAACACCCACATGAGAGAGACACATTGATTTGGTCTGAGGGCTGACATTCTAACCACTGAGAAAACCAACCAGGGCTTTTATAATATTTTTAATGTCAGGTCCCAAGTAGGGCATTTCAGAGTTCCTCAAATCTCACTATATGGTAGCGGCCAATTTTGTCCTAGCAAGAACTCAGAAAGTTGAAAGACCCACAAAATGATCTTCAGATAAATAAACGATGATGGACCAGGGAGGTGAGTGCTACCAAGTATGAAACCTTCAATGATCTGACCTACTCTGAGCACCTTAGGAAGACCAGATGGAACTCAGGAGGAACTGAGGGTGGTGGTACTGATGGTTCCAGAACCAATGAATCCGGGCAGGATCCAGTAAGCAGAACCACAGAGGGCACTGACCTAGCTCAGGGAGGCCTCGCAAAGAGTCAGCAACTTATGCCCATGGGACTGGTGGCAAGGTTTCACTCTGGAGGGGCAGCAAAGATGGCATAAATGGATTCTATTGTGCTGGTAAGATTTCATGGTTGGGTTTGCTGGGCTGGAAAATTGTGTTTACTTATTTACAAGGCAATATGTGACTTGCAAACCTCCTCCACCAGGTAGGTTAGAGGCCAGGTAGGTTGTTGAATGACCCTCTCAGTGGACCAGCCGATTTTGAAAAGAGAAACTAACTACCCAAAGTACCCACAGGCCTGCCAGGGAGTGTGGAGTTTCATTTCCGTCTCCATACTGGGTAGCACAAGATTCCCGGTATGGACATGCATGGGGAGTTAGGGACAGCAGAGGGAGTTGGGGTAAGCAATTGAACTCACACTTCTCTTGCAGATTTTAACTTTGCTCTATCTCACTCCTACTCACCCCCACAGCCCAAGGAGGTAACCATCACTTCTCTCCCAGCCTTTCCCCCTTTCTACACTTCCCCCAATATGGCAGCTGGCTGGTCCAGGTGTGGGAGTCCCACCCCAGCACCCTAGAATGTTAAGGGCATTCTCCTTTTACCTCTATAAGCTTTAAGACCCCTTCTTTTTGGCTTATCTTCCCTCCCCTCCAGTACCTGTCTGTGTCTCAGGTCACGTCCACTTACTGTTCGGCAGGGATGTAGCCATCCACCAAGGGGCTGCACTCCACGCCGGCCACCTTGACGTAGGAGGCGATGTCCCGGAATTCCAGGCCCAGGTTCTCTCCTCGGATGGTGACCTTGGTGCCCCCTTCCCGGGGGCCCGTCACTGGGATTATCTGGAGGGAGGAAGCATGGTGATTTGGCAGGCACCAAGAGGAAGCCATCACCCCTTGCTGATGGGCCAAGGAACGGCTCTTCCCACCTCTGCCCAATTCCTGAGCTGTGTCCAAGTGCCCCAGGGCATTCGGATCTGGCACTGCCAGTGGCAGGAGCTCTGGCAGAGCAGTCCAGGTTTGGGTGTGGTTTCAGGAGCAGTGATCAAAGACCCTCATTCATTTTCCTACCTCATAGAAGGGGGAGCAGAACGTGATCCGCAACGTTACTGGGTAACTCATTGAAAATGGGGATTAAAGCATTTGGGCATTTGCTTGTGTTGGTTGCACTCTCAAGCTACATGAGTAACCCTCCTGTGAACCCACACCTTCCACACTATGGGAACTAAGACCCTTCTCTAAGGTCACTTTCCATAACCAGATAGTCTCTCTCTTCTTATCCTTCTCTTGTCCCCGCCCCTCCCCCCAAATGAAATTTTAAGGCACCTTCTTTGTGTTCGTTTCATGGTAACATTTGTGTCTGATTCCCATCTTTCCATCCCCCACCTGCTTCCTCTTCAGAGCCAGAGCCTCTGAGAGCAGGGACAGCATCTCCCTTCTCCTGTGGACTTTGCAGTAGCAGCATCTTTGTTTCTTGAGTTGTAATTGTACTGCAAACTCCAACTCCCAAGCATCTTCACAGAGTTACCAGAGCACCTGTCACAACCCCTTTACCTTCACTGTCTGGCTTGGTTTCTAAGGGATATTTAATTAGACTTTCTCCTCATACACTGGCCGAAATGTCCAGCTTTCCCTCCAAAGATGTCACCTTTGGTGTTAAAACCCATGACTGGAATGTTAAGTTCCAGCAACCAAGGGCCTGCTTTGAGGGAGGGGCTCCATCCAGTTCACACGGTCTAGCTGTGGCCTCCCGCAGTAGAAACCTTGCTGGCAGAGACATCCGTGCCAGCCTTTCCTGGCATTTGATAGACAGAGGAAGGCACATTTCCCATTCCTGGGGCCTCGGAACATCAGCGCCTGGATCCTGGCCAATGTCAAGGGGATCACAATGGAAAGAAAGAGCTCAGATAGGCCACTTCTTAGTAGGTCCTGCTCTCTCCCCCTTTGAGGGCCCCAAGTGGGGGCTCCATCTGGGGGGACAGTGAAAGGTGGGAAAGGGAAAGGGTAACTAGGCTGGGGAGCCCCCGGGTGGCAGCTTTGCCAGGGGGAGTTGTTCACCTACAAAAGTCAAGATACTTCCTGCTTCTTACACATGCAGGCGTGCGTGTCTGTGAATGAGCGTGCACATGAGTGTGAGGGTTTGCACGTGCGTGTTCTCCTTGCATTGGACACAAAGGCTCTTTGGAGACGGAGACCCATCTCCGTGTGAGGGAGGTGGGCAGATACAGGGAAGGCAGGAAGGGGGAGTCCCTGTGCTTCCCAAATGCCTGCTCAGCCAGGCCTCAAAGTGCAGCTGGCACCTGGCAGCAGCTGCATGACCTTCCAGCCCCGGCTTGTCATCCTGAGAAAGGAGTTTGATCTCCGGCCCGGCCCTTGGTTCCCTGGGTTCTGGGAGGGCCGATGCCAGGATGGAGACGGTGAATAGCCTTCGTCTCAGGGACACTTGGTTAATTTGCCATCTCCTCCCTGCAATTTTCTTGGTCTCAGGCCAAGAAGAAAGCCAGTCCCCCCATTTTTTCCAGACACCCTGTTAGTCACACCTGCCAAAGTGGTTTCTTGTTAAGGGCTCTGGGTGGGGGCACAGAGGGGTGGCTGGAATGTGGAGCGGGGAGGTGAAGACACAGGGCGACCTAAATGAACCCCAGGGGCAGTGACTCCCTGGGCTTAGCCATGGACAGCGATGATTTTAATGATGATGATGAACAGGAGGAGGAAGATGGGAAGATCCCTGTAGGCTGGGATTCACTCATACCATCCTCTCCTTATAACTCCACTATGAGATAGATGGTCAACCAGACCCATTGCACAGGTGAGCAAGCTGAGGCACAGAGACAGTGATGAATTAGCCTTGAGCTACCCAGCAATGAGCCTACAGAGCCAGGACTCAAACCCTTGACCCCACCCACACAGCCTCTGTCATGGTCCACTGCTTGGGGAGCCTGCTGCTGATGGAGTGTCATGGCTTTGTCACCAAGAGAGACTCTTAGAGACAAAGGGAAGGTGGCGAGGACTTCGAGTCCTTTCTGACACAGCTTCCATGGAGACTCCAACTGGACAGTGGAGCCCCTCTCTGCTCTCGCCTGCCCTTGGCCAGGCATGGCCTCAGGCCCAGCCCCAGGCAGGACCCCTGGACAACGGCTTACCTCCGTGATTCGGGGGTTCGTGCACTTGCTGTTGGGGCCCGCCAGCTCCAGCCACTGGCTCTCGTGGATGGGGCAGTGCTGCCGCAGGGTGCACTGGCCCTGGACCTGGCACCAGCCGCACTCGAAGTCAGGGTCCGCCTTGAGGCACAGGCCGCAGCTCTCACGCATGGCTCCGCACTTATAGAGGTGAACTGCAGGCAAAGGGCCAGAGTGGGCTGGGGTCGGGCTGGGAGGGGCGGGGAGTGTGGCAAGGAGTGCAGTCCCTCCCTTTGGTGATGGTTCTGGACTGGGAAGGCCAGTCTCCCTCCAGCCAGCCCCGCTCACTCCTCCTCTCCCAGGGGCCACCTGCCCACACTGGGCCCGTGCCCAACAAGTCACAGAGCACTGGGGATGGTGGAGAGGCTGTGGAGGGCAGGCTCAGGCCAGAGGATGGGGGACGAATGACACCTGCCTACGAGTGCAGAGTAGCTCTCCCCTTCACCCGCCACCCGGGCCACCTTGCACACCTCTGTTCTGAGCTGGGTTGTCGATGTTGAAGTGCCCGTTCCACACGACCGTCAGCTCCACGGGCAGGTTGTTGATCTCCATCCCTTCGTAGGAATACTGCAAGCAGGTTGGGGAGGAAAGAAGAGAGCTGAGTCACAGGTTTCTAGAGGGGCTGGATGTTCAGCCTGGGGCCCTGAGGAGCACACGGGGCTAGAAACTTGTCCTGATTGTGTGTGTGTGTGTGTGTGTGTGTGTGTGTGTGTGTAGCACATGCATACAGGCCTGCACATCTGTGGGTGGGCAGAGTGGGGAAGCACATATCAGGGGAGAGGGCACAGGACTCAGGAAGCCAGGGAAGGGGAGGGCCAGGCTGGGTGAAATACCCATTTGGAACGCAGGTCCACGGAGCAGCTTTGAGCGAGCTACTCATCCACCTTCCGCGGAGGCCTGCCCATTCTCTGGCCTTCCCCCAGGAAGTTGAACAGAGTCCCAGCCTTTGGGACTGTGGTGCTAAGAGGTGGGAGGAGTGCAGGGAGAGGTGCTGCCAGGGATGGAGGGTGGAGGGGCAGTGTCCGGGCGTGCCAGCCCCCTCCTGCCTTCTGAGAGCAGACACTTCTCAATCCCCAGAGGGGAGGCTGCGGAACTCAGAGCCTGCCCAGCAGTATTTCCAACTCTCCCTGGTGTTTTCTCATCACCACACAGACTGCCTCCACCGGGGCGGGATGGGGGCAGGGAGCTGAGCAACTTTCTCTGCAGGAAGAGCTGAGGTCTGGTGATTTGTTGGAAGGTCTGGTCCAGGGGACTTGTTTGACAGGCTCTTTTTTAAAATATATATATTTATATTTTATTGATTTCAGAAAGGAAGGGAGAGGGAGAGAGAGACACACATCAATGATGAGAATCATTGATTGGATGCCTCCTGCATGCCCCCTACTGGGGATCGAGCTTGCAACCTGGGCATGTGCCCATGACTGGAATGGAACCTGGGACCTTCAGTCTGTAGGCTGACGCTCTATCCACTGAGCCAAACCAGCTAGGGCGACAGGCTCTTTTAACTTAAAGGTTGGTACTCTGGGCTGTGGGGGTGTGGATGGTTATGACAGGCAGCCACCGCTCCCTCATGGAGCTAGCACAGCACCTTCACCAGCGAGGGGGCCACAGAACCTGTGGACACACCAGCTGGGGAGCCTGTCACCTGCGCCTCTGCTTCTGTAGGCAATTTGTAGAGGCTTCTAAAGAAGTTAGGCTCCTAACCTGAGAAATCACCCCAAATTCCTGAATTCCAGAATGTGCTCCAATGTGAATGTGCCGAGCTGTCCTCATGCAGCAACATACAGCCTCCTCCAGGGTCTACCCGATGCTCCGAAATTTCTCACTAACTCCCTGGTGAATATGCCCAGCCAGGAGCTATGGTCAGTGTTTCCTCACAGAGATGGTGGTTCACACCATCCACCCCGTCACAGCACCTCCCTGTGACCGAGGACACCTGGGCTGGGACCAGGGTCTGGGCTCAAGCCGGAGAACAAAGCCAAGCTCCCTGGCCCTGCAGAAACAACAGTGGGTTTTTTTTTGATCAGCTCAGAATTCAACTGCTGACTCATAAGCTCTTTGCCACACAGCTCAGTCATCAACTCCCCAGAGGTTTGTCTTTTGCGTCTGGGTCAGGCTGGATCCTGAGTTTTCCCACAAAATCTCTTCTACTCGGCTGGAGGTTCTCCTGGCCCACCTTCATCAGAATCATCCAGGGGCCACGGAAGGCAGGTCCCAGGCCTCACCCAGACCTGCTGAGGGAGGCTAAGGAGATGGGGAGCACTTTGGATAAGCAACTCTAGTGTTCCTGCTGGTGGAGAGATGTGGAGGGGGACAGAGGAGGAAACTCCCTTCTGGACCTCCCCTCCCATTTCCACCCCTAGTCAAGCTCCACGTCCCATCCTTCCCATCTCCTTCTTCCGTGGCCCTATGGGGGAGTGTGGTGAGGGTGGCCCAGGCTGCGGGCTAGAGGGATCTGGCTCTGCCAGGCTCTGCCCAGGACTCAAAGAGGGAGTAACAGCTCATGGCCAGGGGCATGTTGAACAAAGATGGACAGAACATTCAGGCCCCTCTCAGGAAGGACCTGAAGTCCCTCACAGAACAAGGCAGGAAATTCTGCATCAGCCACGTGTGTGTCTGTGTTTACAAATGTGTCCATGTGGGAGAAGAGGTCAGCGCACAGAACTGTACTATCTGCCTGTTCATACACGTGTGCACACACACAAGCATTGCCATGATGTGGCTCTGCAGTGACCAGCTGTGGGCAAATGACCTACGTCCCAGTGTCCCCATTTGTACAGTGGGGCACAGTGGGACTGCAAACAGTGCCTACCTCACAGAAACACTGCGAGGGTTTGAGACAGCCCTCCAGGGCCCGGAGCACAGGGCTGTCAAGTGGAATGAGCACTCAAGTATTACTGAGTATAGTATTTACACAATGTTAGGGATGCTGTGCAAAATACATTTGTGTTCCCTGTGTTTATGTTTATGTGGAATAATAATAGCAGCTGTTTATTGAGTGTTTACACACCAGACACTTGGTACATATGGAGGTGTATGCATATGAGAATGCTTGTATGTTCAGATGTACTTGTGTGTACACCCACATTTTTTCCCCCAAAGAAAACTGAAAATAAAAAAGACTGTAAGGATCAAATATGCTGGGTGTTACTTTCTCTTTCTCTCCCCAGTTCCTGGGATCTTGATTATGAAATATTATAGAAATCACGAACCCTCCACCACTCCCTGGGTCTCTAGGGAAGCCACTCTCCTTCCTGGACACCCTCTCTCCCCCAGGACCTGCACCCCACAGGGAGAGGGAGGCGGGCAGACAGCTGGGGAAGCCCAGACCACTGGCTCCCATCTTCTCTGGCTCCCCACCCCTGTGCACTTAGCATTTATATAGCTCTCTGCAATCAGTGGACAGTTCATCTGCACAAAGCTCAGAGCCGAGAGAAGAATATTTCAGGCTCCCAAGGGCCAAGAGGTTAAGTGTCGCAATCAAGTCTGGCTCCGCCAGTAGACGACCTTGATCGTGACCTTGGGAAAGTGTGAACTTCCATTTCTCTACCTCCTGAAGCAAAAAGAAAACCTCTGTGCAATTTGGACATGCTTTCCTCCAACCATTCTCTGGTCCTGAGTTCTGAGATATTTTGCTAAAAAGCCAACAAAAAATCTGAACAACGTAAGAAGCCCATGCATCTGTGTCCAGGACCCCAGAGGGCCCAGCAGACCAACTACCAGCTGTGTTCCAGGAGGCAGCAAGGGCACAACACCTCCCCATCGGCCTCACCACCCCTGTTTAGCATGTGGTAAGTTGGGGCACCAAGAGAACATGGGAAGCCACTGTGGGTTTGTGGAAGCTGGGCTGGGGCCTGGGACCTCGGCCAGCACTGCAGCCAGCCCGCTGCTGCTGTGGCCCACTTACTCCAGAATGCCCCGTGTCCTCCCTCCAACTCTGTCTGTGAGCGGCCCTGTCCTCCCTGGGGCCCCCTGAGGGCTGCAGTGATTGGCCCAGGGCCTGTCCCCAAATAGTGGGCTGGAAGCAACCTGCCTGCCCACCCAGCCCAGCATCACGCCCATGCCAAGCTTTCCTGTGTCTCTTTTCCTTTTCTGCTCTCTGAGACCTCTCTGTCACCCACCTCTCTGTCACCACAGAACAGGGGGTTCTCTGTTCCAGCCTCTCCCATCCTCCCCCATCCAGAGAGCTCACTTAGGCAATGAAACGTGACTTTCTCACAACCCTCTCTGATGCAGACCAGCCTCTGCTCACGGGGTAACACCAAGGCCGGGGTATAAAGTGTTCAGTTGCTAATTTTCACGCGAACTTTGATCAGGGGGTGTGCTAGGAGCCCAGCACTGCCATTCCTTATCGCATTGGTACTGCCCACGGGGCCTGGGTCACTGCCCTAAGGAGACCCAGCCCTATCTGTCAGGGCCGCTGGGCTTCCCTTAGGGCCCTTGTTCCCAGGAGGCTCTGGTTTCACCCCCACATTCAGGGAGTTCCCTGGGACCCCCAGAGGGCTCATTCATGGAGTCAGGCCTTGGCTGGGGAAATGCTGAGGTTAATCTGAGCATAATCGGCTTCCAATTCTGGCAGAGCCGCTGGGAAACGCGCTAGTCCCCCAGGATGGACGGGGTTTTGACCCAGGGGCTTCTGGGACCAACTCAGGCTGTCATCTGGGTTATGCTGGCCTATTTAACCGAGTTAGCAGAAGCACGGGGGCCCAGCCTTGTGACATCTGGGGAACTGAAGACTCATCAGAGGCCACAGATTCTGCCCTCTCGCCTGACACCTCTGAGGCCTGGATCTCTGGGGCAGCTTCCCCGAGGCACGAGGCGGTTTTCTTCGTGGTCCGAAATCCCCAGCTGCCTTCTGCTTAGTCAGACGTGGGGCTCAGGCTCTCTTCCCCCAGGGACTTGCTTATTTGGGGGAGAACCACTTGAGCCAAACCCTTGGGGCTAGTCTCCTTGGCCTCAGGATTTAGGAGGAAACAGGAGGTGTCTAATATCCCCTTTGCTTGCAGGTTTAATCTGGGGCACTGCAGAAATCTGAAAGCCAGGCCGGCCGCCAGGGGAGCTGTGGTCTGGGGTTTCCGAGGTTGGGAAATCAGTGGTCAGTTCAGTCCTGTAATGCTGAGTCACCTTGGGCAAGCATGCGGGCTTCTCTGACGGCCACTGACCCTAAATGGCTTCCTGTAGGGAGAGTGGAGTGCGCCCCAAAATGCTTTGCTTCGCATCACATTTCCAATCACACTCTCCACGGAAGTGATGAGGAGGATGAATGCAGGCCATGTGACACAAGAGGAGATCCTGAATCCAAGCCCGGCCGGCCACTCACCAGCTGTAGCTGTATGATATCCATGTCACTTACCCTCTAGGCTGGGGCCGGGGGTGGGGGGGGTACTCCAAGACAAACAGAGCTGCAGCCCCTTCTAAGGGCTGCCTGTGCATTTACTCTTGCAGTTATTAGGTTTAATTCTTAAAGAGGGTCCCCCAATTGTATAACTCTCAGCCCCACAAACCTAGACCTGCCCCTGCTTCTGGGCCTCCAGTTGCTCTTTTGTACAGTGAAAATGTCACAAGTCTCCAAGGGTAATCCTTGTCTCTGAGCTTCTGGGTGCATAGAAGTTGCCCAGAAAGCGAGTGAGAGCAAGCAGAGCCCTGACTGGGAAGGCCCCGCCGGGGAGGAGGTGATGGCAGGAGTGATGCTTGGAGAGGGTTCAGTGTGTGGTGCCGAGGAATCAGGAGGCGGCAGAGCATGGACCTGGTGTGGATTTCCTCAGGGGACGGGAGCAACACACCCTCCAGCAGCCCCTGTGGGTGCGTGTCTGTCTCAGAAGCCTCCTGTGCTGGGACACAGCCTCAGTGCCGGTGTGAAGGCAGTGGGGCCTTTGTGGCTCACAGGAGGCACTCGGCTCAGCCCTGACAGGAAGGCGGGGCCCAGGGTCCCCAGAGCTCCTCCACGGAGAGTGGACATGCCAGTCGCTGCCCATGAACAGTGTTCAGCAGCCCCATGGCTGGTCCAAATCGCCTGCCCTCAGCCCCCGTCTTGGGCAGAGCACTCTCCTGGCCACACAGGACCACAGCTCTGGCAGGCACTGGTGACCTGGAGCCCAGCCTTTGCTGGGTGGTGGGCAGGGTGGGGAGAAGCTGAGCAGTTTGGGGGTGTCTGGGGAAGCCCCGCAGAGCTGAGCTGATCTGGCTCTGGACGAGACAAGGATGGGGGAGGAGGGTGGAGCCGCGGGCAGGGCTGGCACTCACAGAGGTGTTCTGGCACTGCACGCTGGAGCTGTTGAAGCGCAGGGCGGGCACCCTCTGCTCGCTGCCCTGGATGTTGAGGACGCACTCGTACCCGCGCTGCCCGGACTGCGGCTGCGGCAGGTTCTTGGCCTTCAGCGTGATGGGCTTGATCACCTCCACGGGCACCAGGATCTTGTCCACTCGCAGCAGTTGGGGGCAGTCCTGGGGACAGAGAGCACGGCTCAGGCGGGAACAGGAAGCCAAAGGTGCCAAAGGCGCCTATCTGGAGCCTCTTCAGACCTAACCCGCATGTTCGCCCCGTTCCTCCCTCCCACAAACACACCCAGAGTGGTCCTGGGCACAGTGCCCACCCCCGGCCTCTGCAGGAGAAAAGGGGACTGAGAGATCCCGGTCCCGGAGCCACCATCTCGAGGCCACTTCTCCCCGAGGCTGTCCCTGCCCTCCAGGTTCCGTTTAAATGCCCTCCAGACTCTGACACCCCCAGAGGCCTCCTCGGGCACCCCTCCTATCCAGCAGACACAATGCTGCTGGCTGGGTGTCCCTTCGCCCGTTGGGCTGCCGAACCCTTGTTCAGTCTCAGGCTACCAAGAGGGACCACGTGGGCAGATCAGAGTGAGGCAACGCCCTGGCTGCGGCTCTGGAATGGGAGCCTGGGCCAGAGCAGGAGGATCCGGCAGAGCCTTCCATTCATGGGCTGAGCCTGGCATTTGGGATGTTCTGGAATGGGCCCCAAGACCCTTTAAATCCAGAACCTTCAGACATAACTCTGGGGTGCCCTGAGCCCAGGGAAACACCTCTCAGAGCAGATACACGCTGACCAGATGCTAGCAATGGGCATGCTCAGCCTGGAGCCAAGCTGGCCCCGAGGACCTTTGGGGATGGAGGCAGTGGATTGCTGGCCCCGTGTCCCTGGGGCAGTCAGCTCTGCCCAGGGAGGGCTGGGAGAGAAGGGGGTCCATAAAGCAAATGTGATGCTCTGCCCAGCTGAGAGGTGGAGGCTGGCTTGTTTCTGGGTTCTCAGAGCTGGGGGGAAGAAGTCAGTATTCCTGGCTGCGTGGCATGGGCAAGAGTGAGGGTTTCTGTAAACACCAGCAAGGCCTGGGCTCCCTGTGTCAGGCAAGCCCACCATTCCCTGATTCCTATTGCTGTGGCACTTTGGGGGCAAGTTGGCCATCAAAAGTGTGGCACACACATCTCAGCAGAGGCTGCTGGCCCCCACCCCGGCACCTTCCCCAGCACAGAGAGCCAGAGGAGGCTGTGGGGGAGGGCAGGCGGGAGGCCATCAGGCAACTTGGCAGCTGTCCTTCCTGGGTCTGAAAGCATATGTGAGCCCCTCTGTCATTGAAAGTCGAGGTGAGAAGACCTCAGGGCCTGCTGAGTGTCCAATGAGCTATGGAACCCTAAGCAGAGCCCATCCCCACTCTGAGACTCGATTTCCCTATCTGTCAACTGGAGGGAACCCAAGGACCCATTCAGCTCTAGCCAGTCCTGATGCCATGATCGGAGTGGTCTCAGCCGTCCTTCCTGATCACCCTGCAGCCTGGCTTCAGGGGACTGAGGCCCAGGGACATTAAACTGATTCCCCTCCCCGCCTCCAGGCTGCCCTCACCTTTATCCTGAAGAGCAGCTAGGAGAGGGGCAGATCCAGCAATCATTCCTGCGTGTGCACTCAAAAGAGCTGAGAGCGGGGACTCTAACTGGCAACCCCATGCTCAGAGCAGCATTATTCACAATAGCCAAAAGCGGGGAGCAGCCCACCTGCCCATCAATGGATGAGTGGGTGAACAAAATGTGATGTATAATATCATGGAATATTATTTCACCTTAAAAAGGAAGGGAATTTTAACACACGCTACAACATGGCTGAATCTTGAAAACATTATGCTAAGTGAAACAAGTCAGTCACAGTAGGACAAATATTACACAATTCCACCCATGTGAGGTCCCTAGAGTTCTTAAATTCACAGACACAGAAAGTAGAATGGTAGCTTCTGGGGGATGGGGAAATGGAGAGTTCTTGTTTAATAGGTACAGAGTTCAGTTGGGGAAGATGAAAAAGTTCTGGAGATGGATGGTGAATAACAATGTGAATGCACCTAATGGCACTAAACTGCACCCTTAAAATTGGCTGAGATGGTAAATTTGTCATGTACATTTTACCACAATTAAAGAGAAGCAGTGGGGGGAGGGGGGCGGGCTGAACCAGCACCAGGCCCTGAGGCTCTGGAGTGAATGGGTCCCAGAGACTTTGAGGCCCACATGCAGAGAGAGTCTTAGTAGCTCCATCCTGTGCCCCTGTCTCAACTGCCATCCCCACCCGTCCCCCAGCCAGATGAGAGCGCAGGGCCCGGAAGACAAGAGCAAGTTTGTGAAAAGGATGATGCTCAGGACTGAAACTGGGCTTGTTGGAGAATCAGGAGGGACAATCTCTTGAGCTGAGGGTCCAGGCCAGTCCTGACTCCCCTCTTCACTCTACTCCTGGGCAGCCCTCCTCCCCTAGAGCATGTGTGAGCCTGACCTTCCTCCTGTTCCATCCACATCTGCATGGGGGAGTCTTTGGCTGCACCTGGAGTCAGAGCAGGAGTGCTGGACTCGCACCTCCATGTCCCACAGCTAAATGTTGCTGCTCGTGAACGGTGCATTGAGGGTGTCTAGACCCTGACAGTCTTCAGAACCAACCTAATGGATCCCTCTACTTTGCAAAGGAGAAACCGAGGCAAGGAGAGGAAAAATAATGGCTCAGTGTCAGCAGATGTGCTGGCAGCTAACAAACTCAGATGCCAATCCACCCATCTTTCCTCCCCTTAATGAAAGAGGTCAGTTCCTACCAATGGGCGGGAGCACCTCAGGATGGGGTGGTGGGCCAGCAAGGATCTCCCTGAGACCAGCAGGACTGGGGAGCTCGGAGGTGGCCTGGAACCTTGCCTGGGGGCGCACTGATTCTAGTCCAGGAGACAGGATGAAGCACCAGCTCTCTCCCCCTGTGAGACTCTCACTGAGGCTTGTTATGAGTTCTCTAATGAGTCCTGATTGTCAGTGGCCCCATAAAGCCTTAGTTTGCATATAAAAAGGTTGGCAGCTCTGAGAGTAAGTTCATTAATAATAATTGGAGAGGCCCAGGGCTGGGCAGGGCCCATTTTCCTCTGGTGGCACTGCTGATTGACCCTGGAATCCCTCCTAATTGAAATGTAACATGGCAAGTTTTTCCTAGGCAACAGGCATGAAGGGACAGCTGCCCCTTCCTCCCACTCCAGCTCCCCGATCCTGCCCTGCCTCATGCTAAGATCCCAGGACAGACCACCCCTCGGTCTAATGGGGTTTGGTTGGGGCTAGAGCTGGCTTGTCTTTGGAATTGATGGGGGTTGAGGTGACATGGAAGGGAAAGGTGACCTACAAATCGCTTATTTCTCCTGGGAATTTCAGAGAAACCTCCATGTTTCCCCACGTCTCCTGTCTGAAGCCCACTGTCCGGGAGCTCAGGTCGGCCACCCCTTGTCCTCACCTTGGAGCTTCCTTAACTAGAAAGAGCTGAGTTGGGGAATCATGTACCTTTGAGGACAAATCTGTCTCCCTCCTGCTATTGTCAGTCAATCCTTGCTTGACCTAACGACCATGTGGATTAACCACTCCTCTTCCAAAGGGCATTTGGGGGAGTCCGTGAACTGCCACATATAAGTGGCTGCACAGAGCGAGCGAGCAGTCCTGCTTCATCTTTGCCCCTCAGTTCAGGCTGCACCTTGGCCCTCACCAACTTTCTTTTCCCACCGCATTTCCAAAGGATCCATCTCCCCTGTTCCAGCCCGTGTGTTTCCCACACACACCCCATGCTCCTGCTATCCAGCGTATTCCGCCCTTCTTGGCTTCAGATCTGAAGTGGAGTGTGACCATTTCAACAGCTCCAAGGGCCCCAAACACAAGGGGGACAGGTAGGGAGGTCCCAGTTCTGTCCACTGCTCTCCTAACAGGAGGTGACACCCTGAAGCTGCATGTTTTACATGCTCTGAGGCATACCTCCACCAGGCAACCATGTGGACTCGGGCAAGTCCCTTAAACCCCGTGGGGCAGGTTTGGACTGCATGATTTTTATGGTCCCAGTTCTATTAATAACCCAATAGATGATCTGGGACAATCAGTTTTCCCATCTCTAAAATGGGGATAATGGTGCCTGCTGCACAAGCTCAAAGTGTGGTTTTCAAAATACTGGCCAACTGAATGCATGCTGGAGGGGCTGGGGACTTGTGGGGCAGGAGGGCCTCCTGGAAGTGGCTATTTACCTACAAGGAGGGAAGTATTTTAATATTATAGTAATTGGTATATTGAACTGGTACCATGATACAGGCAGGTATGGCTCTGGTAGACAGAGTATGATGTTATGATTCCAGTGAACATGGTTAACATGCTACAAGGGGTATAAGGATTCAGTCCATTGTGCATTCTGCCACCTCCATCCCCTGACACATATGTTCCCATGTGCCCTCTTGTTTCATAGCGAAACACATATGATCTCCCCCCGCCCCCCCGTGTTCATGATAAAGAAACTCAGGACATCAGTTACCTACTCCGTTCCCACAATGACAGTGAACAAAAGCACTTACACCTGCTCATCTGACTTTCATCCCAGATGATAATCCAGTCCCCACCTGGAATTCCTCAAACGTACGTCCCTTCTCTTTTCAAGAAAGATGTTTCTCTGAACTATCCTTTGAAAAGGCCAGCTCCCTCTCAGAGGGTGGGAAATACCTGCATTTAGCAAGATGATTTGGAGACAGATGCATAACGTGAGAACCAGATTCCCTCAGAGGCTGTTTTGCCTGTGGCTACATTCTGCAGTTGTAAGAATGGACTGGGGGTGGGGAGTGGCAGTGGCTTGAGGCACAAGGAAACTTTCAATGTCTTGGCTTGCAGGAGGCTGCTCTGGTGGGCTCCAGGTCACCTGTCCAGCCCCGTGCATATTGCGGTCTCCACTGCTAACTGAGAAGGAACACCAAGCCAAAGTATAAAAGCAAAAAGGATGCTTCCCAGTCTACCATGTCCAGCATGTCAATGGCCGCTTTACACGAGGTCTCATTGCATATTTAAATAATTGAACAAGGACATAAAGACTGCTGCTGAGCTGGGAGGGAAAAGGCTGCCTGCAGGGCTGGTGCTGCCTGTGGAGGGGATGGCAGGCTATGGATTTACAGCCTTCAGAGTGGTTATAAGATAGGGGGCTCTAATTCCCCTAGTTTTTGTTACAGCAGGATTGGGGAACTGTGGTGCTGTTGGGGGTAGGGTGAGCTGGGCTGGGGCAGTGTCTAGGGGCAGCTAAGGAATAAGCGATTTGTAGGTCACCTTTCCCTTCCATGGCACCTCAACCCCCATCAATTCCAAAGACAAGCCAGCTCTAGCCCCAACCAACCCCCAAAATTTCAAAATTTACACTCACCTTCTCAGACCCGTGATGCCCAATACAAAAATGTAACGCACCATATATTTTCTTGCTATTCCCCAAGTTCATAATGCCATTAGCATGATCTACGATGGGCCGGTTTATGGAGAAAGCAAAGTAATAATACAGAAAGGAAATACCCATAACCTTAATGGGGGAGGGGCAGGCGAGATTGATGGAAAGTGCAATTGTCTGGAGAAATGGCAACCCAGTAATGGAATACCTGGAGTGGGGGCTGCGCATGGATCGGAAGCAAGTTCTTTAGCTGGGTTTGGCTGTGTTTTTCTCAAAAGAGGGTGAAGGGCATGGCAAAGTGGTTTTGTGCCTTTGGGTTGGGTCCCAGGAATGGCTCCTCTGCAAGGACTCCCCTGAGTCCTGCGGGGAGGTGAGTGCCTTTGGCCGCCCTGAGCGAATGGGGCTCATCTCAGCACCAGGAGCGAGCAGTAGCCCAGGGGTTGGCATCGTCGCCTTGCCAGCTCTTCAATCCTGGAGGGGACTGGCCCCTGGGTTCAGCAGATTTCATGATATCCATTCTGGATAACGGATGTCCTCTCAGGGGCAGTGGGGTGGTCAGGAAGGCTGGGAGAGCCTTTCAAGCACAGCTTTGGAAATCAAATAGAATTCATTTAGCCTCTTCTGATCGTACAGCTGTTCTCTGGAGTAAACTCTGCTTGAACTTCAAGAAGAGAGGAGCTACGAGAAGCTCCTCTGAGCCCGGGCCCCATGGGCCAGATGTGCTCTGCCTTTCTGGCAAAGACCGTCCAGCTGCAGCTCACTCTGCTTTTCAGTTTAGGTGAGAAATAACAGTAAGCGAGTCCATTGAGGACACATTTTAATCAATGAATTTGCTTTTCTGTGGATGCTCACCTTTGCTTCCTACGGATCACTGCTATTACGTGTGTGGGCCTGATGGGGTGTTCAGGTCAGCAGGTGGAGGGGCCTGGGAATGTCAAAGCCATTTGGGGACCAGTGACTCCTCCCATTAGGTCAGCGGTTCTCAACCTGTGGGTCGCGACCCCTTTGGTGGTAGAACGACCCTTTCACAGGGGTCACCTAAGACCATCCTGCATATCAGATATTTACATTATGATTCATAACAGCAGCAACATTACAGTTATGAAGTAGCAATGAAAATAATTTTATGGTTGGGTCACAACATGAGGAACTGTATTTAAAGGGCCAGAAGGTTGAGAACCACTGCATTAGGTATAGGGGAGGGCAGGGTCTGGTCATGGCTGCCCGGTGAAAGGCCATTCCATGGGCAGCAAGGAGTTTCAGCAGATACTGGGGAACAGGACTGAGAGCAGGAAGACCCTTTCATCCACCTCAGTTCTCCCTCGCCTTCCTCTCCCTCCTCTCTGGTGCCCAGGATCTGGCGGCTGATCTAAAGACCCAGGGTGGTTATCACAATGCCATCATTAGTTGAAACACAATCATTTCTTTTCACTGGAATACAGTTACTACAAAGGACATATGTTACTGGTCATTCTACTTCTAATCATTGTAATTATGCTAGAATACATGCCATTAATATAATAACAACAATGATTGACCAATTGTCTGTTCCAGACCCATAACTTCACCTGAATGCACTCTTTGTTCAGAAAATAATAAAGGTAATTCAACATCCCCAGTGACAGTCAACAAAGCCTGTGTTGGAACTGGAAGATGCACAGACGAAAGCCTTCTGGGAGTTCAGGATGGGGCTGGGTAGATGAAAAGGCACCTGGCAGCATCCCCGATGGCCAACAAAAGGACCCTGTCTGGATCCCCACACTCCAAACTTAAAAGGAAATGAACACCCAGGCACTTCCACAGGAACCACTGGACTTGGGTCTCACTTTCATCCAGGAGGGTAGTCTGCACCTGGAGGGCCCGGGGGCTGCAGGCCTGAGGCTGACTGAGTCCCTGTTGGTAGCACTGGGAGACCTAAGCCTGCACTGGAATGCTCACCCAATAAGACCACTTTGTGGGCATGGATTTCTCTTAGATGCTTTCCAGCTAATTCCCATCTACTATTATAGATCCTGTGACCAGTGGCTCTTTGTCTAAATACAGATTTGCAGATCTCTTATATACCTCTAAGCCTCCCACAATGCCTTGCATGTGGGAAATGCTCGGGAGCTGGGTAATGAAGGATGAATGGTGTTGCCCAGCAAGGGCTCAGAGTGCCATGCTGTGAGCAAGCTCTCCCCCCCGGTTGCGGAGAAGGGACACTTGTATCAGGCGCTTCCACAGAATCACCTTTCAAATGTGTGATTTTCTTTGTTAACCCTTATTCTGGCTATGATTTCTTCCCAGAAAAAAAAAATATGGAAAACGAAACTACAACATAAGAAAAAATTCACCATATTTCCAAGCTTTCTTTTAAGCTTGAGGATAATAACCTCCTTCCACTGACCCAAAATGGCTAGACGAGTCAACAGTCTACAGATATTTATTAACTTCTTTCCCTTTGGTGCATTCTCTAGGAAGATACTGCTCCAATGACCATCATGAGGTGGTCAACGCAGGCTTCTCCTCTGTTTTGTTCAAAATAGCCTTAGTATTGAGCTGGATAGAAGGTAGCCTGCAAGCCTGGACCAGAAGCACAGCCTTAAAATTTCCTTCTCTGAGAATAAATATCCAATAAAAAGAGGAGCCAAAGTCAATGTCATTCAATAATGTGTAAGGGAGGCATGGCCATTCCAAGTGTGCTGGAGCCTCTCGCTGCAGGGGCCTGCCAGGCTCACCATAAACGGCTCGTGTGAAACGGGAAGAGCTGAAGGTCGACCTTGTAGGTCAGTCCAACTCCACACCCCTCCATGGCCATGTACCTCAGGCCTCTCCCTCTCCTGGGGGTCCTGGCGCCAAGTCCTCTGAAGTCCTCTGAATCCCCAGCAGCCTTTGCCAGTCTCAAGTACATATGGGACGGTGTGCCTGCCTGGCAACCTGAATCCTTGAAGACTCGTTCTTTTGTAGGGATCCTTGCATTGCCCTGGGAAACATGGTGGCTCTGTTTTATTCTCTCCTAGTTCTTCTTTCCTCTTTCTGAGCAGCAGATGCAAGTTCCTTTTATATATTTAAAAGAAACTTGGGACGAGAGCAGCAAATGAGAAAGAAAAAGCAGAGATTTGAAAACCTCCTTCAGAGTAATTAAATGATTAGGGCCTTTGAAATCTGCCAGATAGCTCAAATGCCTCTGCTTTCATTTTCCTCCTGGGCCTCTCCACAGGGGAAACCTCTGCCAGGTACACCACTCTGGAAGTGGAGAGAGGTGGAAACCCGTGTCTCCGCTCTCATCCAGTAACGTGCAGGTTTCTGATCAAAATAAGAGGTTGCTTCCTAGGCTCTCAGCACCTGGTCCTGGTGGGTGAACCAACCCTTTGCTCCTGGCCCCACGCCCCGAGATAAAGGCCCAGGATCAAGGACACAACCCAGCTTTTTATCAGGGTCTTCATGCCAAGGGTGGGCCCGTTGGCTGTTAACCCATATCTGTCCTATTAGCTTTAGATCCATTTAGTCTTAGTGAAAGAAGAGCAGAAAATTGACACCAACATTCGATTCACACCCTACTTAAAGCCAAAATGCACCCTCTTTCCTCTATAAAAAGACAACCTTTGTCTGGGTCTCTTTTCTGGATTAGGAATCCAGAGCAACCATTGCCAGCCACAGACAAACCCCATTATACAAGGGGGGGGAAGGGGGAGTGAAGGGGAGGCGGGCTTATGTCTGGGGGCTCCCACAACCCCTTCTTCTGTGTATCTATGCGTATTCTAAATCACAGCATCCTAAAGCAACCTCTCTGTTCAGAACCACCAGCCCAGTGGTGGGAGTCACACAAGCACCATCCGTTCGAACAATAGCAGACTTTTGCAAAGTGTTTTTATACCGCTATCTTTGAGGTCCTTTCTTACACACTTACATTCTAAGAAAGGTAACAGCAGAGACACAGAGTATTTCTATTGCAGTGATGAACAGTTTTCAAGGATAAGAATAAGGATTAGGAGGGGAAAGAGACACAGCATCTTAGCCAGGGAGCCCAACTCCAGCTCGTGATTCCCAAAGCTGCCTGTGCGGCGGAAGCACAGAGCCCCTGCCCCACCCGGACGTTCTCACCCAGGCGGCTGGGAGACTTGGTAGTTCTAACAGCTTCGCAGGTGATGCTGATGCCGCTGGTCTGGGGAACACAATTTGAGAACCACTGCTCTGGGTAAGGAGACCATCCTTTCATTTTCTTCTTTTCATTTTATTAAAAAAATTTTTTTTTAAAATCTCAGTTCTGCTCTGTGCAGTGCTCTGAGGAACCTGTGCACAATTTTGTGTGTGCTTACAATCATTTCCAGGACACACACATACTCATCTCTCTGGACTTGTTCTAGAACTCACCTGGCTGGAGCGACCTGAGTGCACCTTTGTCCGGAACTGAACCTCCAGGACTGACCTCCAGCCCCCGGGTCCCAGCGCAGAGCTTTGCTTGTTACTGCTTTCATAACGTGGTCCCTTAAGACTAGGGGTTCGGGACAAGAGGGTGATCCTGCGGGTTTTGCCTTTGTTTTCTCTTCTTAAGGGAAGGCCTGCCTGCGTGTCCCCTGCTCACAGCAAGCAGCACTCCCCACTCTGGCTTCTGGGCCCTACCTCAGGCAGCTTCACTCGGCCTTCCTGGAAGGAGCAAGTCTTGGGGTCGTGGGTGCAGACGTGTCGGTATTTACACCAGTGGCAGCGGAATGGGCTCTCCACGCAAGACAGGCACCTGGGCACAGAAGAGGAAGAGGCACAAATCAGAGAACCTGGGTGAACCCAAAATAGAGGTCCTAAACTCTAGGGTCTAGGAAAACATTTTTACTAGTAAGAGAACCCACCCTCACACACTGAGGAAGGGAAAATCTTACACAAACCCATCCCTTTTCTCTTCAAGTCCTCAGCCAGCCAACCATCTCTGGCTTCCTCCCTCTCACTCATGTAGTTGACAAGCCTGGTCCCCAAGGGCCTTCACAACTACTTTCCATTTCTATAGGATGGCACCCACTTTTGCTGAATTGGGGAACAATAGGTTTGGAGGAGAGGGGCTTGTCCAGAGAGCTCACGACATTGAGAGAGAAGGAAGAAATTGAATTTTAGTTCAAATTGGCTCCAGGCTCTCGGCTGACTAGCACCCACATGGACCCACCCTTGACGGAAGGAAGTTCTGAGGCTGTCCTCAGTGGAATGGAAACCCCACCTCTATCCTTCACCCCCAGGAAACAAAGGCAACTTTATAGAAGTTCCTTCCTGCTCAAAACCCCAACATGATTCCCTCTTCCAAAGGGTAAACCCCAAATGCCTTGCCTCCCTGGTGTCCAGGTCCATGACCCCACCTGTGCTGGGTGCTTCGGCCATGCCAGGCTCTCTCTGTGCCATCCTTCCACCTGGAGTACCATTTTCCCTTCCTCCATGTGGCCACTCCTCCTCCTGTTTTGACCAATGGTCAGACTGGGCCCTTACCCCACCAAGCCCTTTGTTTATGTCTCTGGGCAGTCCTGGCCTTGCGTTATATTTTGCTTATTCCCTGTCCAGTCCATCCACTAGTCCACTAGGCATGACTGCTGGAGGGCAGGGATCGAGTCTCTGGGTCTTACTAATTTTTGATTACCTGTCTAAAGGGCAACACACTGCCTTGCACATAGTACACGCTTTCACTCACATGATTTATCTACTGCTCTGCTATCTTACAGGGGCAAAAGGGGAGTGAGGAATTAGGCCACCAAGCGGTGAAGCCATGGGAAGTCCTGAGGCAAGAGGCAGACAAAGAACCCGGTGTTGAAACACTTGTTTTTGGCTGGAAGGTCTGGCTGCCTCCTACTTGGGGCCCCAAAGAGAGCCAAGCTCAGATTCAAAGGCTGCCATAATCAGATGGCTAAACCCTAAAATCCCACTTGTCCCCCAAATGTCTTTGGTTATGTGAAGTAGCTTGTCCTATATGGAGAGGAAAATAGAACAGCATTTAACAAGCAGGGTTTTCAAACTGTGCTCAATGGAACCCCGGGGGTTCCACAGAGCTTCTTTGGGACTGTGTGAGGAAACAGACATGTGGACTTCCTAAACAGAGGGCTTCAGGCCTCCGCCATGCTCAACCACAACAGATCCTACTTAAATTTATTATGTTTATTGGGTTTCCACACCTAGTTTTGGTTGGAGAAAGGTTTCTATGGTGAAAAAATAATGACTTGTACCTTTTCCAACTCCATCATCTTGGAAAGGAAGTAATAATATAACAGCAAAACTTTGAGCAGTGCCCAAAGAATGGGCCAGACAGGGTGCTGACTGCTCTCCTGGTCCCAGTTCTTCCAGCCACGGCAGCTGTTCTGTGGGCCAGGCAGGCCGAGGGGCAGGGCAGCAACCAGCACTGTCCCACCAGCAACTGCTCTCCAGGGACAGTGCCCTTGCCATGTTGGCGATTCAACATTTGAGTGACATCCCCAGAAGAACTACTACCTCCCCATTCCAGAGGACACTGGGGCACAGAGTGGCTACGTTTCCAGCTGGTCTGACTCTGAGCTCGAGCCTCTGCCCCCCACCTGCCCCTGGGAAGGGAGGCTTTACCAAACAGGGCAGAGCTGGGCCCCAGGCCAGAGCCCCCAGCCTGAGTCCTGACCCAGCCTGAGGGCCTGTGCAGAGCTGAGCAAAAAGTGACTCGTTGGACTACCCACCCTCCCAGACATGGGGCCTCGCTCCCTAATCAGACCCCTCCTCTCACCAGGCTTCAGGTGAGATGTGCCCCCTCCTCAACAGATGGGGGAAGTGTGTCAGGTGAGGCAGATTTTTGCCAGAGAAGATGTATGGGCAAGGGGTTAGGAGCTCCCCGCCCAGCAGGGTCTCACTCTGCTCATTCTACTCTCTTTCCATGAACCCCTGGGTACCAGAGGAGGGGCCTGTCAGCTTCTGGGGGTGAAGGAGGCCCTCCTTGCAGGGTCCCTAGATAGGAGCTCCTTGGGAATGGTGGTGGGTTCTTCTATCTCTGGATGAACCTTGACCCCAGGAACAGGGAGCTGAGTGAGGCTGGGGCACTTACGAATTGTGGACGCTGCAGTTGTAGAAGACAAAGCTGGTGCTGGCAAAGGTCATGCCTGTCTCCTTTGACTTGAGCTGCAACTGGACGACATGGTGGTCCCCTGTGGGGCAGAGCCAGCACAAGGTCAGGGGGAGGGCAAGGCCCTGTGTTGGGGTCACACCGACAATTATGCACCCTGGGGAAGGGGAGCCTGTTGGACCTGAGGGGTGCTCGCTGCTCTAACTGTTCTGACTCAGCAGGCCCAGGCCCAGGACAACCCCAAGAGCAGCTGCAGATGATGGTTCTGGTTTATTCCTCCTCCCACACTGTACCTCTGGCACCCACTCTGCATTTGCTCTCTGTAATGTACACACACATACACACACACACTCATGCACACACACAAACACACACAGACACACTCTAACAGGTATTTGAATGTACATTCATTCACACACAGGAGGTCCATGCCAGACTCACGAGTTACATACACATTGATTAGCCACCAGGAGAAATGTGTCGCCTCTCACTAATGCTACCACAAACCACATAAAGGCTTTTCGTGTGTGTGTGTGTGTGTGTGTCTGCGCAGTTGCATCTCTGTGAAGAGAAATCCTGTCCCAATGCCCCTCCTCAGGTGGACTCAGGGCTCCACTCAGACAGGCAGCCCTGGGATCCTCAGCTGGCGCCAGGGAGGAGCTGGAGCCCATGTTTAATTCACAGCCCTGACCCCAGGCCCCCACTTCCAGCCTGGTCCTGTGCTTCCCCGAGAGCCTCATTAATCAATCAGCTTGGAACAAATGTGACAAGCCCAAATGGGAGGGCCAAGGTGGAATCAATCTGCCCAGCAGGGTCTGTTCCTCACCAGCCTTGGGCCTCTGTCCACCCCGTCCCTCCCAGTGCAGCTGGCCACGAACAGGCAGCTCTGGGAAGGTAGGGCAGGGTGGGGGTGCAGAGACCCAGCAGTGTGGGAAGGGGGAAAGGAGCCAGGTGACCTCCCCCACCCCTTCCTCCACTGCCCCTCCAGGACAGCCCTCTTGCATTCCAGTACAACCTTGAACTTGACCGAATTGCTGCCCTGACACCCACCTTCTGCAGCTGCTCTCACTGAGCATGAGCTTGACTCTTCGATGCTCACCTGGTTTCAATAGTCAATTCCAAGGGCAGTAAATGGCATCTCATCTCTCTCTTCCTGTAACATATCCACCAACCCACACCCCTTCCTCTGACCCTCCCTTGCTGAAGGCTCCCTCA
>NW_005353690.1:777519-779358 GCF_000412655.1 Myotis brandtii | reverse complement strand
AGCCATGACACCTAGCCTTGCCTCTGGGGACTGCTCACCATTCTCCGTGATTATCCGGGGCACCTCCTTGGCCGCTGGGGAGTAGCACTGGATCTGATTGCCTACCACCAGCCCATCCATCTCTGACAGGTCCTCAAACGTGCAGTTGACACCAGCTGACAGCTCCGGGACATTGTACGTCTCCAGGACCAGCTGTGAACAGCCCAGCAGAGGAAGAGGAGAGTGAAATGGGGAAAAGAAGAGCGTGGCATAAAGGAGGAAAGAGAGAGAGAGCAAGAGAGACCAGAGAGAAAGAAAAGAGAAAAATGTAAGGCAATATTGATAGAGAGAAGAGACCCAATTTATTACAAGAGCACACAGAGAAGGCGGTGGGAGGTAAAGAGAGGGGGTAAAAGAAGCTTCATTACATGTGAATGGATCTGGCCCCAGGGATGCTTCCGGATGTGCATGGGGTAAGAAAGATGGACAGACGGAGGTACCTCTGGTCAAGCTCCTCTTCCATCATCCCAGAGTTTGGAAAAATGACAATGCCAACCACCAAGTGCCCAGCACACTAACGCGGGAGCCATCGTACCTGTCTCCCTCTGCACACACATCCTTCCCATCCTACAGACAAAGGTACTGTTCCCCTAACCCTCCCTCTCTCGGTCACCCTTCGGATCATGGTTGTAATCACAGTTCTCCTTGTCTTTCTGCCCATTATGCATAGAGCCTCTTCCCCAGGATCAGTATTTCTCTGCCTGCCCCCTCTTCCAGTCCCAGGGACACCTTCTGTAATGTTTCGGTCCTGCTCTCAGACCGCATTGCTGGCCAGGTTGGGCCCAGGCCTCGGGAGGGGCATTGGGCTGTGGCCCTTTCTGGTGGGGAGAGGGTTCTTCCCACATCCCTGGGTCCCGGTCTTACTGTCCTTACCAGGACATTGTACTGAGAAACAGAGATGTTGCTGGGATGGACGGTCAGCCGGACACATTGCTTCATCTCAGAGGCAAACCTGTGGGGCTCTCGGGACCGCTCACAGCGCTCCTTCCGGGTGCACCTGCAGGAGAGACCGAGGGGCTCAGGAGAAGGTGCCTGGTCCAGGGGCTGACCCATAGGCCAGTCATCACCAGTGGCTCCGTGGGCGCGTCCAAACTCAGCGTACACAGGACTGACCCTTTTGCTTCCTTCCTCCAGCCTGTCCTCCCCATCATGCCCAAATTTGATAGAGATGGAAATTCTCATAACCAATTGCCAAAAGCAAAGACTTGAGAGTCATCCTAAAGTCCCCTCACCTCCTTCCCACTCAGTCCCAAAGACCCCCCTATCCCACCTCCCCCCTCATCCTTGGCCTTGTCACTCTCCCCACTCTTTAGGCAAACTAGACTTGTCTGTCCGCTATATAATATACCCTTTCAGACCTCCCTGTCTTTGTGCACGTCAGTTGGTCTGTCTGAGCAGCCCTCTCCCCGACTTCCCCCCGTCCAACATCTACCCACCCTTCCAGACACGGTTCAACTGTTGTGCACCTGCAACCCCCACCCCGCCCCACACCAGGCAAAGCTAAAGGCACTTTGGAGTGTCCTGCCATCTAGATTTAAACTTCGTAGGTTACATGACAATGATTGGGCTGAATGCAGCCCTTGCCTGCCAAGCGCAAGCTGCTCAAAGAGAGAAACGGCGCCTGACTTCTTCTAGAATCCTCTGTATCCTCATGCCCAGCAGAGAGAGGTGAATGCTGGTGGGAGGGAGAGGGAGGGGAGGATCAAAGGAGCAGAGGGTACCAGTTCAAAGTGTGCTCTGGAGCCCAGCTGCTTTGGATCGGAATCCCAGCTCCATGGCGGGGTGTGTGTGTTTGTGCGT
>NW_005353690.1:723752-777441 GCF_000412655.1 Myotis brandtii | reverse complement strand
TGCGTAGGGGCGGGGGGCGGGGGGCGGGGAGACTGCCACAGAAGGTCTGCTGCTATTGCTTAGTGTCCTGACTGTTCAAAGTGCACTGTGTCACAGGTGGACCCCATCCAGGGTGACCTGGATCTCAGAATCTTAACTGATGGGACCTTGTGAATGATGCACATAGCAGTCATGGCCCTCCCCCAAATGCACTGGTCACATGGGGAAGGCGCTTTGGGCTCTCTGCTGGGGCAGGCCATCCCGCCTCCCAGTGGGAGTTCTCTGCAGGGCCGCATCGGGCTTCTGGGAATAGCATTTGACCCAAGTCAGGCCAGCCTTGTGGACGTGCGGCTTTGCTGAGTGGCCAGGATTTGGAAACTCTGGACAACTGACCCTGCTGTGGGGGGAGGGAAAGAGGGTCCTCAGAGAGAATGGCAGGTCGGCACCCCGGGTGGCTGGTCTCCACAGTGAAAGAGAATAGACTCTGCAGAGGGAGGTGGATGTCGGGGCTATTGCAGGGCAGGAGGGCACTGGACAAGGGGTTTAGTGGGAAATGAAACATCCAGGAATATAGAACCCGCATGGGAAGGAGATATTGAGGAGAGAACACCTGTCCAAAAGCAGACAGGTGAGGTGTGGGGTAAAAGATGAGGACAGACAGGCACCTGGACACCTGAGCTGCTCTCGGGGTGACTCTCAGGCACAGAGGAAAGCTTGGGGGTGGGGGTGGGGGGCTCTCCTCCAGCCTCGGACAGGGAGGAAGACACCTTGGCCTCAGTGAGAAGAAAGGCCTAACAGTGGAGAATCTGAGAGGTGAATTTAGCAAACAAAGGAGAAGTCACTGAATGGGGTGGACTAAAGAAAGAAGGAAAGAAACAGGGACAAAAAGGATGGCTTAGAATAGATGGGATGAGTACTGTGGGAGTAAAAACACAGTCCCTGCTAGAAGTCACCAGGTGCTTATTAGGCACCATGGTAAGGGGCTTTCAGTCCATGTCGCTTAAGTCCCTTAATGATGCTGTGAGGTAGGTAAGATTTTAGAACCACACCTTGTAGATAGAGAAACTGCAGAGAGGATGGTAAGTCACTTGTCCAAGGTCACCAGCTAATTGGAGGTCCTGTATGTGAACCCAGAGGAACTGGAGTCTGCACTCTTTATGTTTGTTTGTTTTTTTAATCCTCACCTGAGGATATTTTTCCATTGATTTTTAGGGAGAGTGGAAGAGAGAGGGGAAAACAGAGAGAAACATCTACATGAGAGAAATACATCGATTGGTTGCCTCCTGCACAAGGCCCGATCAGAACCCGGGCCGGGGAGGAGCCTGCAACCAAGGTACTTGCCCTTGACCGGAATTGAACCCGGGACCTTTTTGGTCTGTAGGCTGACGCTCTGTCCATTGAGCCTAACTGGCCAGGGCTGGAGTCTGCCCGCTTAACCACCATGCTTGACCTCCCCGGTGATGCTAGACTAAGAAGTGACGGACAGAGCCCTTGCTGCACACTGAACCCACTTTCCCTGCCAGCTTGATGCTCCTTTCACGTGCTCTGGGCAATTGAAAGTTGCCCTTCAGCCTTCTTCTCCAGGCTGCTCGCTGTTTGCCTGCCACTAACAAGCAGCACTTGGAATATTACCGGGACTTGTAGGTTCTCCAGGACCTTTCAGGACTTCCATCCCAAGAGCGAAAGGTCAGACATGAGCGTGGTTGTCTCCATGGTACCCCCGGGCTGCTCTAGTGGACCCATGGCAACAAGGGCGTCTGCCTAAAAGTGTCGGAAGTTAATTTACCAGGCCAGCTTCTCGGGGAGGACTTCATTACCTCCAGCCATTAAGCTAATGTTATGGACTTTTCCAGGGTGTCTGCACTGACATCGCTATTAACAGTGTTATTACTCCCATTAGCGGCAGGCTAGGAGAGCTGGTACAGGCTTAAATTATTCACCGACTCCCCAACTTTGAAGTTCTTATTTCCAAGAGCAATCAGTAGGTCTGAAAAATGCCTTTGATTAAATTATGAAGAGAGGAAAAATAAGGCTGCTTTCAGGCCAAACAACACCTGGACTGACCAAATAGAGCTCCAGATCTCTCTTTCAGAGGTACAAAGAAACCTGGTTGGGGGACCTCAAGACAAGTTCTACTGGCATGACTTGCGGCTCCCCAAGTTCATGTGGCTGAATCCTGCCGTGCTCCTGGGAACCCCAAATGAATACTCATCATCTCCCCCAGATTTAGGTCTCCAGGGCAGCCACCTATAGCTTACACTTTGCAACATCCCATCCTAAACTCTTGGTGCCTTGGTTTTATCATCTGTAAAATGGGGACAAAACAGTACCTACCTATGAGGGTTCTTGTAAGGCTTGAAAGATTAAGCAAGTACAGCATTGAGAACAGGGCATAGCTCATACATAATGAGCCCACAATAAGTGTTGTTAGTATTATTATCCCATCTCTTCTCTTTTTCTCATTCAACCCCACCAATCTTTTTCCAGACTTGGCCACGGGGCAAACCAAAGACAGAAAGACAAGGGATAGCTATAGCAGTTTCCTTCTTAATGAGGGAGAAGGAGCCCCAGAGCTCAGGAGGGAGGGAAGGGAGAGAGGGTGGGCTGGGCTGTAGATCTGCCTTCTTACCAGCTGCCACAGGGTATCAGGAACTCAGCTCTCAGTGGAAAGACAAGTTTAGGTCAGTGCCAGGGATGCTTTGACATTTCTACTATCCCTTAGTGCCGTGATGGTGGAGGCTGCAAATGTCCAAGAGCACAGGCAATTGACCTTGGATGTGACAGGATAATGGGAAGGAGGGGATGGATTTCTTCTGAGGTCCATGGGGTCTGTCAGGGGAACGGCCTGCTGCTCTTCCAGGACCGATTTCTCATTAGCCAGGCGAGAGCGAGGACATGTGTAGAGGGTAACTCATGGTTCTTGGGGCCAGCTTAGATGTCACCTTCAACAGGACTCCCTAAATATTCCCTTCAGTTCCGCTGTGGGAGCACCCTGAAGGTCAGGGAAGATGCAGAGTCACCTATTTTCCAGGCGTGACAAAAATGTCATAAGGATGCAAAAAGTGCATGCTATCTATGACTTTGAGTTTTCAGATATTCATCCCTGCCACCACCATTGTCACCCACCCCACACACAGACCCACAGATGACGTGCAAAAAGCAGGCCCCAAGAGGACACCGGGCCCCCAGAATTGGAGTCTGGCCCTGCCAACCTTCTCTTATCTCCCTTCCTCATTCCACTTTCTCTGCATAGTCTTTCCAGCCCCAGTTCAAAGGTGCGACAAGCCCTTGGGGACAATGGCCCTGGTCCCTCGGAGGAGCTATTATTCAAGTCAGTGGTTCCAATGAGATTATCCTCTCTAATGAAGCAGCTGCCTCCACCCTCCCCTAAGCCCGAACTTGCACTGCCGGGGAATTCCCAGCCAAGTGGAAAATTAGAAGGGCAAGGGATGGAGAAGGAAGGGGGTGAGGAGAGGGAAAGAAGTGGTGATTAAGTTCTCCAGAAATTGATTCCTAAATACAGTCATAGAGATATTAACTCCCAGTGCTGCCGACCAAGCAAGTGAATTTCAATTTGGAAACAGGGCTCTCTGTGAGTCCAGCCTGGGCCAGCCTCCAAACTGGGGGTTGGTGCTAGTCCACCCCCTCACCCCATCCTCTGGCATGGGTCCACCAGTCTGGGTTACCAGAACCTGATCCTTGCTTCTCCCCACAGGTGACCCCTAAACCTTAGCATTTCATGTTGGTCAGGGCCGGTGCTGAAAGTTGGCCATTGGTGGGTCGGTATTTAGACCATGAGGTGTTTGAGCTTCATAGAAAAGTTAAGAGGACTGGGAACATTTACTCAAGTAGGAGATCCCAGGGCTCTTTGGTCATTGTCTCCACATCTGGGAACCCTGACGAGGAAAGAGATCAGGTTTCCTAAGATCACCGTCCTTGCTCTCCTCAGGAACTCCCACAGAAACAGGACGGGCATCTGCGCGCTCAGAGGAAGCGGACCAGATAGTAAAGGGAACCTTTCTAGGCAGATGGGTGTGTAGGAGGTTTCTTATATGAAGGGTGTGGACCAGGTGAGTCCCTTCAATGCCATGATTCTAGAATCCAGTGACTGACTCCACGATTTCAACCTATTTAGTTTGTTTCTGGATAAACCCCTAAACACGAAGACCACAATTAGACTATAGTTTTCCCTCTGTCATCGGATGCTGGCAAGTGACCTCACCACCCTTTACCTTCTCTAAAGATCCAAAGCCAGAGCAGCAGATGCTGGGGTCACCTGCCTCCGGGGCCTCGCTTAATGGGTGAGGTCACTGCAGCAGCAGGAGGAGGGCACAGGCCCTCACAGGAACCAGCAGGTGCAGGAGGCCAGTGGAGGCCCAAGAGAACTTATCTGGGCTTATGTAGCAACCAGGTAGCCCTGTCCCACCCCCATGGTGGACTCTGCCCTGGGTCCCAGGTTGAACGGAGTCTTGCCTTGGCTTCCTTTCAGCCGCTCCTCAAATGAATGATCCATTGAACACAACCCCAGGCAGTAGTAACAGGGACCTGGAGAGGTTCTTTCTTTCTGAGAAGAGAAATTACAGTTTCCAAAAGAGAAAGTGGAGTGGGGCTGCTTCTCTCTTTGTCAGTAGGTAGTGCTATTCAGACCTGTTTATTTCTACTAAGGATGAGGGGTGGTTAGGAGAGAAGAGGTAGAGAGAAGAGCAGGAGTGGAGGGACAGAGAGAGACAGAGGGCAGAGGAGCAGGAGAAAGCAAAGGCGCATCACAGCAGGCTGACCCATTCTCTTCATAGTCCAGTTGGTAATAAGGAGGATGCTGTCTATTATTTGTGACTCATCCAACAATTGCTCTGACTGACTCTGATAAACTTTCACACTACACTGTATCCAACAGCCTGGAGCTCTCGTGTCTGTTAATGTCACCAGGTCCTCATGCTTGGTGCAGGGGACACTCTGCTCTGTGCAAGGCGGGCCACCCACCTGATGCGGCCCAGGGTGGCATGACTGGGCAGGGTATGTGAATGCTGGTACATGACTGTGCATATCTGCACTTGGAGCCTCATAGGTAGCCCAGCCCTTCAGGCTGTCCCCGGGGAGCCCAGTCTTTAGACTGGGAGGGACATTCAGAGCCTGCAACGATGGCAGGGCTTTCCTAGCTCCTTTGAGAAGACGGACTTTTGACTTACCATCATTGGCCGTGAAAGCATGTGTTACATGTATGTGGGGAGGAGGGGGAGCAGGCAGTGGTGACGAGAGAAAAAGCAAGTTTCCTTAACCCATACTGTGTATCTATTGAGTCACAGAGAGCAGAATCCTAATATACTAGTACCTAGTCTGGGACTCTCCTCTGGATCAGGGAAGAGTTTGCTGGGCAGGCCGGGATCCTAACAACCCCTCATGATTGTGTGGACTTTCTGCAAACAGCCTTGGAGAGACCACTGACTTGGCAGGTTAGTGTTAAGTAGCCCTGGGACACCAGGCTCTGGGATATGCTAAGAAGCAGCTGGGAAGGACTTGCATTTTAGAATCAGTTTGTACTTTATTAAGGGGACATTCAGCCATGGTGGTGGGATAAGCTGTTCTCCTTGCACTTTCCCAGGTGGCTGATGAGCAGCCACACACAGGGCCACTGAAGATGGCCTAAGTGGCATGGCTAGTTGGAATTGTCCAGGCAGAAGGCTTCGTAGCTGTGAGTTTGTCCCAGCCAGCCAGCCACAGCCCTTGGTTCTGGGGAGGACAGTGAGGGAGGAGGCCCTGGGATCCGACCCACAGGCTCTGCTTACACAGTCATTGAAATCGGGGCTACCTACAGGCACTATGATGGGCCTGCATGAACATTTTCTCCCTTAATTTTCATACCACGGCTGTAACATGGCTCTTTCATTGCCATTTTATAGTTGAGGAAACTGAATCCAGACTGGATTTGTCCACAGACAGGTTCTTAGTTTTAACCCATCCTTCTGCTCTGGGTAGCAGCACTTTCCCTCCCCTCCCTTCCCTTCTATTTCCTTCACTCCATGTTGGCAGAAACTACCCTATATAATAAAACCCCAATATGCAAATTGACTGAAGTGTGGAATGACTGATCACTATAACATGCACTGACCACCAGGGGGCAGATGCTCAATGCAGAAGCTGCCCCGTGGTGGTCAGTGGGCTCCCACAGGGGGAGCGCCACTCAGCCAGAAGCCGGGCTCACGCCTGGCGAGCACAGCGGCAGTGGCGGGAGCTTCTCCCACCTCCTCGGCAGCGTTAAGGACCTCTTGGGGGATCCCAGACTGCGAGAGGTTGCAGGCTGGCTGAGGGACCCCTCCCCCCCAGTGCACGAATGTTGTGCACCAGGCTTCTAGTATAAAGAATAAAAGGGATGAATACTGAACAGTAACCTGTGCCAACCATCCAGAGAGGGCATTCTTCCAACAGAAGAAATCTGCAAAGAGGAGAGGTCACCAGGGGGCAAGGGAGAGACTTTATAAAAGCCGATCCTATCTTCCCCTGTTGATGTCTTGGGTTACATGAGCCTCCCAGGAGTGACGTTGAGGACCCTTCTTCAGAAAGGTAACGTCTGGGCCAATCGATGCGGCTGGGTCTGCCGTGGATCCCGTTACCTGCTGGACTGAGATAGGCTTCTTGGCCTGGGCCTGGGAGGGGAAGATAAAGAGGAGCTGGGGACCAGCCAAGCCTGGTGGTTGGAGGGAAGGTTCCAGGCCCAGGACAGGTGAAGGCAAGCTGAGCCGTTGGCTTTCCTTTACCTTCATCCAAGTCAGAACACGTAGGTTTAGGCCCAAGATCAATGCCCAGGGAATTAAGGCTCAAGATTCATGGACAAATAAATACCAAGACTGTTGAAGCTATCATTGCCATTACACCAGTAAGCGGAGGCACTGTGAGAAGGGCCGCAGGGTGACCCTCTGTGCTGCTGGGGCTGGCAGGCCAGCTCTTGAAGACAATTGGGACTGAGTAACCGGAGGGAGGGTTTCAATTACATGAGCATTTCGTAAGCCTGTTTAGTCTGTAACCCACCTGTGCCCTTGTAGTACAAACAGCCCTTTCAGCCACGACAGCCACCTGCTAGCAGGGGCTCCGCCTTGAACTGTGCATGCTCTAGTGCTTGTCTCCTATTCCTGTCACTGTCTGTCTGTCTCTCTCCCTCTCTTTCTCACTCCTCTTACACACACACACACACACACACACACACACACACACACACACCTTCTATCTTTCCCTTCCCACAGAGTTCCCACCTCCTATTCCTACAACCATGGGGAAAGCTGGCAAAAGTGACAGCTGTCTTGTGACCTGAAGGAGCCCTCTTCATGGTGCTCTGTGCCCTGGTTTTCCTGACAGGCATGTTCCCTGCGCTCTGCATCACTCAGCACAGGGTCTCGTCCATGACGTGGGCCTACCAAACGTGCTGATGCTAGTACAGACGGCAACCCTCTCCCCCATCCCGAGAGCCAGGGCAGAGGTGGTCTCACATAGTCCCCTGGTACAGAGAGGGCAGGGTCAGTGTAAGAGACCTGTGGACAGGTCTGTGATATGGCCACAACACTCCCATGATGAGAAAACCCCTGCATTTTCACCACGCTCCCTTCCTAGCAAAGTGAGGTGCTCAGAGTAAGTGTCTGCAGGCTCTCTGCTCCTCCTGACCTCCTGCACCTGCTCTGCTGGCCGCAGCCTCTCTCCCTTCCTGCTCGGCCCATGTCCTCATGTACCTCTCCCACCCAGGACTGTCCAGTTGGCATCCATTTAAAATAAAAGACAGCATATCAGCAGAGGCAATGGCTTTGACCTAAACTTAAGAAGTAGGGAAGAAAGGCCCACTGGGAAGAAAGGGAGCAGGAGAGAACATTCTGGAGGAAGGAAATGCATATCTCTATGGGGTATGGATTACCTGAGTGTTTGCATCTGTCAAAACTTTTCAAATTGTGCACTTAGGACCCGTGGGTCACACTCTATAAATTTAAATATTACATCCTGATTTCAAGCATCTCAGAAGACCCAGGGACCTACTCTTCCCCAGCCCTGAGGGCCAGGGCTTCTCCTTGGTCATTCACTCTGCTAGGGAGGCCGGATGGATATGCTGAGCGTCACGGTGGGTGGGTGGCCTTGGCCTAGAGGTGCCCGTGAGCTGCATCCTCCCAGGGGTGTTGGGCTTTAGCAGATATGTCAGCTCAGCCGCCACACCAGGGTCTTCACACAACCTGGAGGCCCGAGGTCACAGAGAGCACCTAGGCCCGCAGGAGCTTTCACAATATCCTTTATGACCTCCGTTGAGCCTCACACCACGGTCACTGTGAGACATATGGTGCTTCCTCTCTATAAACTGTGTCTGACACAGTCGGTCCTCATCATCTGTGGATTCCGTACTTGTGAATTTGCCTACTTGCTAACATTTGTTATAATCCTCCTATCGATACTGCAGCCTTTTCAAGGTCACTCCCAAACATGAGCAGAGCAGAGGAAAATCTCAGTGGCCACCAGCAGACGCCCCCAGCAGAGGTTCAACCAGGCCACCCTGCTGCCCTCCTGTTTCAGCTCTCAGTATGAATGCCTTTTTTTGTGGCCTATTTAGTGTCATGTTTTTCACATTTTTGTGCCTTTTCTTGGTGATTCTGCTATTTAAAATGGCCCCCAAGTATCATGGTGAAGTGCTGCCCAGTGGTCCTAAGTGGGAGAAGGCTGGGATATGTCTTATGGAGAAAATAAACGCTTCCATCAGGCCCAGACTATAGTGCTGTTGGCTGTGAGTTCAAGATTAATGAAACAATGAATATTAAATAAGGTGTCTTTAAACAGAAACATACATAAAACATGGTTATGTACTGATGGGCTGACAAAAATGCTGGGACTAACCGGAGGCTCATAGGAACCTAGCTCTGTGTTTCTTCTAGGAGCGATGATGGTTCAGTATTCAGGGACTGGGTGTTCGAGGTGACTTTATAGAGTACCAGGAGCCATGAGAATCATCTATTCTTATCCAAAGCCCCATAGCATGTCTGCACAAAGTGAGGCTACATTGCACTGATTTCTATGACAGTCCTCCCTCCAGAGTCCAGCACAACTTTCACAAAGTTGTTCCCACAGTGGCATTTTGGGGGGGAAGGGCACCCCTGCAGCAGCGCTGAGTAACAGGCATGGAAAAAGCACTGCCCAGCCTCCGCCTTCTGGGCGCCTGTGCTCCACAAGGGCTGTCCTGACATACACCTGGATAAGACATGCTGCCAGGTTAACGGAGGCGAGAGGAAGGCAGCAGGAGCATCTACCACCAGAGGAAGGCAGTCAGAGGCTGAGAGACCACTGGGGAGGAAAGGATGCAATTAAAGCAGAGCCATCTTGGACAAACAATGGGGGTCAACCAAGGTCATAAGAGGCAGGGCCCCCAGGAGCTCTCAGTTCTTCCCCAACTGTATCAAGATTCCTGTCCCACCCTCACCTTGCATGTCACACTCTCCAGTTTCCAGTGCCCTTCCACCCTCATGATCTCATCAGATTCCCCTCAGACTCAGGGAGGTGGGCAGGTCAGGAATCATTATCTCCAATCCACAGATCAGGAGCTGGGATGCTGCCCCAGGTGCTGCACAGCTGGGGTGGGGGTGGGGGTAGGGGGATGGACTTCGGACTTGGTGGAAGATGCCCAAAGTTCCTGCCCATGGCTGTTTTCTTGAAGCCGCGATGACAGCAGTCATGCTGGCTTCCCAGCGCAGGCTGATGGCCTCGTTCATGAACTGTCCGGACTTCACCTTGTCCCCAGCCCACCTGTTTCCTATCACTTGACAGAAGGCAGGTATTACGTTACTAAAGGGGAAGCTGAGGCCATGCAGGAAGTAGTTTCTGGTATCTCCTCCCCTCGTTCCTGTTTAAACTCAGGTCAGGGGATGGGAGGATGGGCGATGGGCAGCTCAGTGCCGTGTGGGGCTGGCCACGTCAACGGGCAGGATCAAAGCTGACACGGAGACCTGCTTTTGGGTCCCCTAGGCATAGGGCATCAGAGAGGGGCCAGCTCTTCTGATTGCCCTTGAACAGTGCCAGATGTGAGTGCCTGTGCCAGCAGCAGCTGAGCCAGCCTCGGCCAAGTAGAAGGCCAGCTGGCCTACGGTCCCGAGGAAGCAATGGGCCTGGAGCCCGGTCCCTTTCTGAGAGGCCTCACTGTGTGGGACAAAGAAAATGACCTCCCTTCTGCCTTAGGAAGTGTCATTTAGGCCAGCTGTCACCAACTTTTCAGACCTCATGGACCACCAGTGGCCCGTGGGCCACCGGTTGGCAATCGCTGATCTAGGCATTCTCTTGGGTTGTCAGAGCTGATGTGAATTCTCAGTGCAATCTCTTCCATCCTCTGCCATGAGCCACTCTGGGCTCCACTGCTCCCGGTTACTGTAAACTCTGTATACACTTCGGCACCAGGTTCTGATTGGCTGAGTTATGTGTATTCCAGTGCACGTCAGTTGTCTCCATTTTTCCCGCCACACCACACCTGAGGGATTTCAGAGCTTCTCTTAAAGAGCTCAAGGGCTCTTTATGCCCAAGACTGTCACCCAGCGATGAGTGTGCCTGTGTCCTTGGAGAGGATGTGTTAGAATTCAGGGGGGTGTTTCCAACTTTCAGAGGAACTCCTGGGTGGGGGCAGGATCCTGTCCTGCTATTCATAAAGTTGAAAATGACTAAGTGCGACTAATGAAGCAGGAAGGCTAAAGTCCTTTTCCTTAGTTTATGGCACTTATGTCCAACTCACAGAGCATCAGGCTTCAAGTACTGACTAGAAACCTGGGGTTCCAATGGCAACAGTTTGACTGGGACCCGACTCCATCAGAGTGGGGCCCACCTATTGTTGGCTTCTCCAGTCAGTGATGCCAAGGGTCTTTGGATCCCATAAGAAAGGCCTTCAATCTCCCCACATGTCTGGGTTGGTTGTCTGTCCCCTGCATCCCATACTCATTTCATGTACCAGGTTAACCTTTGCCTCCACTGCATACCTTTGCCCTCTTCCCACTTTTACAGAATAAAATGGAATCAGCACAAAAGATGTACAAGGGCAGAGTGCCCAGCCTTGGGACAGGGCTTCACTGTAACCCCAGGCCCACGTGCTCTGGCGGCCAGGTGAGTGCTGACGACAGAGGGAACCACACACTTGAGCTGAACCAGAAGAGTCTCAAGCACCAGAAGATTCAGGGGATGGGTATCAAAGAATCTGCGAGGTGAATGTAAATCATTACATGGACAGTATGGATCCAGCACATGATTGAATGGCCCCTGAGGAAAAGGCCCAACGCCTTTTCCCTGCCTTTTAGTCCTGGAATGTCAACCTAGAGTCAAGTCACAGTCAGAAATGTCCGAACCTCCGTCCAGCCCTCCAGCTTGATTCCATAGCCTGACCCGTCACCATTCCCACACTGTCATTTCTATAGGTCTTATGGGAATTTGGTGATTTAAAGTGAAATCAGAACAAAAGAAAGAAGATAAAATTCTCAAATGATACAAGGAACAAAGAACCAGCAAAGACAGTGAGAGAAGAGAGATGGAAAGGAAGGAGTGGTGACAGAGAAGATGAGGAAGAGACGTGCTGGGGGAGGGGGAGGCGGGAGGAAGCTGCGGGAGGTACTCACGTGTTGTGGAGCACACACCAGCCGCAGTGGGGGTCACCCGAGCCAAGGCATTCACTGCAGCTCCGATACTGACCACAGGACTCCACGGGCACTCTGGTGAGCTGGGACAGGACAACAAGCGAGAGAGTGGTCAAGGTTTTGCCGGACACTCAGTCGTTCCCCAGAAAGAGGCTGCAGTCTACCAGGTATATCACCTAAAACAGTGCAGGAGCATGAAGGGTCCAGAGCCCCAGAACCGAAAGGGACCTTGCGTGATCATATTTGAGCAGGTGACCGCGTAAGTGCCCAAGGGAGATAGCCACCTGTTATTTCTTAGAAATCTCTGGGAATCGACTGCATACGGGTCAGATTAAAGTGTTATATAATACACTTATATCGTCTACATTTACATTTCCTCACCACCGAAACCCCAAAATATCTCTACAAACATCCAGTTCGTCATGAACTCAAATGTTTATTCTTTCTCCAGTCTTGTATCTCTTTTGCCAAAAAGTATTTTGCCTTCTTCTCACCCTCCTCCTTCATAATTTTTGTGGTTCCAGGGGGTCTTGAACCCACCACCAAGACCTTCACTTTCTCTTTCTCCATGCCCTTTTTTTTAAAGATTTTTACTGATTTCAGAGAGGAAGGGAGAGGGAGAGAGAGAGATACATCAATGATGAGAGAAAATCATTGATCGGCTGCCTCCTGCATGCCCTACACTGAGGATAGAGCCCCCAACCTGGGCATGTGCCCTGATCAGGAATCGAACTGTGACCTCCTGGTTCATAGGTCTACCCTCAACCACTGAGCCACACCAGCCGGGCTCTCCATGCCTTTGAACAAGGTGCAATAAACTCGCTCTGTAGCTATTACCTGCCTACTCTCTTTTTCTCATAATGTTGGCCAACTGGCTCCGAGAGCTTTTCAGTTTTCACTCTGGTGCTTTTAAAGAGCAGCTGCTGCTCTTTCTCCTCTTACCCACACCTTTTCATGATCAGAGGCTTCCTCTCCAACTCCAAAACTTTACATTCGCTTTCACCAGCCGCTCGTTAATGTAAACGTTCCAGGTGACAGGGCTGCTGAGCCCAAACGCCTCCATTGCCAGCGTGCTCTCAGGGATCTGTTTCCTTTCTTTGTCCTCCGATGGATATAGTTTTGCCGGGATCCCTTTGACATGACTTCTCAGGGCCCGATACATAGAAGGCACTTAATACCAATCCACAGGAGTAAATGGAATGTTATTTATTTATTTTCTTATATATAGCCTTGGCCTTTATTCTCCATTTTGTTAGTTTCTTCTTTACAAAACTTTTTTTTTTAATAATCCTTTTCCATTTGGGCAATGATTTCTTACCTAATCTTTCAGCTTAAACTAAGAGAATGTGATGTGGTCATCTTTTAAAATTTCTTGCCATCAGACAACAGGCCCTGAGCTGTAAACCCCGCTGACCTGACTGCACCTCCGTGCACGCCGAGCAAATGCGGAGTCTGTGTTCTCCCTGCTGCCTTGCAGGGCATCTGCCTCCGCAAAATTATGTACCGCTTGGCAGGGGCGACTTGTAACTCTTGCACAGCGAACTGGCACCAGAGCCTGCCCAGGCTCGAAACTCCCTTTGGGATTTAATTAATAATGAATTCTAAATCCCACATGATCTTGTTTTCCTTTCTCCCCTAATTTTCCTTTTCCCTTTATATACCTTCTGTTTTGTTTTATTTCTCTCAGGTACACACTGAGCATTCTTAACGACCGCACTGCGTTTTCACTTCTTCCAAGTTACCTTTTAGTTTCCTGTTTCCAGTCTTATTGCTTTGCCCTTGGCCTTGGGGGCCCTTTCTCCACATTCTCAGATGTCTTTTTTGCACATTGGGGATTTTATCTTTCCTTTTATTACCACTTATGTGATCAGCATGAGCCATGCCTCGGCTCTACCTACAGACACCCTTGCCATTTGCGTAATTAATCCTGACAATCAGTTTCTTACAAATTACCCCCACTGACTCTACACACAGCCAGGAACTCACCCTCTTCCCGTTGCCCCCTCAATTTCTTCCCATACCTCTTGGAAGGGCATCTACGTGCTGGTCATAGAAGCAAATAAATAATGGTTCCCAGCCCAAAGTACCTGGACTCATAGGAATTTGTGAATGGTAATGAGGTCCACAAGCTATTTTCAATATTTCCAAAAGCCTAATGGAAATTGAATTGTTGCTGTTTTCTGTTTGTATGCGAACCCAATGATGTATGGGCTATATTAAGAATAGGAAATATATTATTACTTAATACATTCACTTTGTTTAGTAGGCAAAAATCTTTCAAAACATGATGCCTGAAGGGGAAAAAGGTAATAAAAGGGGCCATAGATGGTGAAAGTTGGTAACATAAGTACATAATAATATTTTCATCTGTTCCAGCTGCTTGTCTAGCACTCCATTTTTTTTGCCTGGTCTTAAAGAGAAAATCATGACTTGTTCAATCGAAAGCATTTTCTTGGTCTAAACTTAATTAATATCCTCCCCAGTTTCTCCCATGAACTTGTTCTATAATTTGTCTTGGATGGCTGTGCCATGGGGTTCCGGAGTGTGCGACACAAAGAGCCAGCTGCTTGGCCAACCTGACATTCTCAAAGCCTTTGCATTCAGGTTTCTAAAAATATCTTGCAACTGGTGTTTAATACTGTCAATATCTGAAATTGTAAAGTCCTTTCTCTCTGGATTTTGAGCAAGAGTCATTTTCGCTTGGTTGGAAAGAGAGTGTGAAAGCCTGCAGAGCTAGGTTCAAATTCTGGCTTCACCCTAGTCTGGCAATGAGATCCTGTTGTCTCTGAATCTCAATTTTTCTCATCTTTAAACATGGAGATAAAAATCCCCCCTTAATTCATAGAGTTTTGCAAAGCACAGGTCAGTGACCCAACAGGTATGAAGTTTTGTACCAGATCAAGCATGTTACAAGTGATTATTGCTGTTATCTGTGTCATGAATACCCATTCTGCATGACACTGCCACTTTACCTCTCTCCCACATCACAGAAGATTGCTCTGACAGTCTTCCTGGCCTCATGAATTCGGTCAGGAGTTGAGTAGGTATGGAAAAAGTTTTCTTCTTTTATATCTTGAACACATCATTTCCTCCTTGAACTGTGGTGTCTGCCCCCACGTTGTCCATTGCTTCATCTTTGGGATGAAACTCTGGGGTCATCCCCGCTTCCTGGACTTATTTAAGTGCTTTTATTGGTTACTGTAACAGTTAAGCATCATTCTTTGCTTTCCATCTAGGTGGATCCCTGTGCAGTTTTAATGAAACTTAACTTTCTTTAACCTTTACTTTTAGGATCTTTCTATCTATGTTTTCGGCCATTTTTTATTACTCTGCTGAACTCTAGTGAGGTTTTTTTCATTTTTTTAAAGCATGGATGCTAAAACTGGGGGAGCCAACAGGGTTCTGAAAGACCAAGTAGAAAGGTCACTATTATTTGAGAACTAGATGCCAGCCCCTCACCTTTCCGGGACTTTCCTGAAGAAGGCTAGGCCCAGGGAAATCTCCAAAGTCACGTTTTCATTGTTGCATTGTCTCATTCCCCAATTCACAGGTAATTCTGAAAACCAGCAGAAAATTTCCTGACATTTTTGAAAACTAGATTTTGTCCCCCATCTATCTCGGTGCAGTTCTGTACCCTAATGGCTCTGGTTACTGGCCGCACATTGCTCCTAAGTTTCACAGGTGGCCAGGTGGCTCCCGAGCCATCTTGCCACTGCATTCCTCTCTCCCCAGATACCTAGATTCTCTACCCACACCGAACACCACATGAATCCTCCTCTTCCATCCCCCATCTCTGGCTCCTCTCCTGACCCTGGAACACAAACCACTCCAGATGCAGACACACACGATTAATTAAAACCACCCCACGCTGATTAAAGTCTTAAGCTACAATGCCAGGCATGCTAATTAACTGAGTGAGGGAATTCAAACCACAGGAAGAGGTGAGAAAAGAAAGTCATGGAGGGGGGCTTCTGCCTGGAGAACGAATCAGATGGCCATGCGACTGAGCTATCCTCGTGATGGATGGTCTCAGAGACCACAAAAGACTGAGGTCTGCCCCCTGGCCACGGACTCCAGGAGAAGAATTGACTAATGTGGCTGCAATAGCTCCTTCGCTGCTTCCAGGACAGGAGCCTCACCACCTCTCAGAACTTTCCTGTGGCCTACACTGTGCTGGGGAGAAGGGGGCTCCTGGGGTGGAAGGGTTAAGGGTCTGCATGTAGTCACCTCGACACTTTCTACTGGCTTTGTGCAAAAATGTATTAGGTAGTATGGCACATCCTCAAAAAATTAAACATAGAATCACCATAGGACAGTGGTTCTCAACCTTCTGGCCCTTTAAATACAGTTCCTCATTTTGTGACCCAACCATAAAATTATTTTCGTTGCTACTTCATAACTGTAATGTTGCTACTGTTATGAATCGTACTGTAAATATCTGATATGCAGGATGGTCTTAGGTGACCCCTGTGAAAGCATCATTCGACGGCCAAAGGGGTCGCGACCCACAGGTTGAGAACCGTTGCCATAGGATCTAGTAATTCCACCTCTCAGTTACACACCCAAAAGAATTGGAAGCAGGGACTTGAATAGATACTTGCACACCAGTCCTCATGGCAGCACAACAGCCAAAAGAGAAGCAACCCAAATCTCCATTGACAGGTGAATGGATAAGCACACTGTGGTAGATACATACAATGGAATATCTTCAGCCTTAAAAAGGAAGGACATTCTAACACAGGCTACAACATGGATAAACCTTGAGGACAGTGAGCTAAGTGAAATAAGCCTGTAACAAAAACACAAATATTGTATCATTCTACTTATATGAGGTATCTAGAGTAGTCAAATTCATGAAGACGGGAGGAATGGTTGCCAGGGGCCGGGGAAGGGAATGGGGTTAGTGTTTAATAGGCAGGGGGTTTCAGTTGGGGAAGATGAAGAGTTCTGGAGACGATGGTGGTGATGGCTGCAGCACAGTGCGAACGCCACCGAGCACTGAAACATGGGTAAGATGGTAAATTTCATGTAGGAATCTAAGAAGAAACTATCGGGTGGATGTGAGAACACCTATTCTCTGCTCAGCTTCCCGGGTCAAGGGGGAGACGCTTTCTTTGGGTAGACTAATAAATTCATGTTTATGAAATATTCTGAGATCTTTGAGTGAAAAGATAGGCATCGTGACTCTTTTCCATTTAATCTCAAATGGACAAAAGGGTTCGGATGAATGTCTCTTATCGTGTATTGCTGTATAACCGGATCTGTCATTCTCAAGCGCTGAACCTTCATGTCCTGATTGGGAAAAATAATGTCACAGCCTTGTTCTATCCAGGACCGCTCCTCACCTCCCACCCCTTCCAGGAGGCCCGGGGAGGAGGGGCTCAGAGTTCAAATAGTGCCTGTGAGTCAGAGGGCCCCAGAGTTCGGCCAGTTTTCCTGTTACTGCGCATCCTCTGTGCTGTCATTTCTCATTCCCCAGTACAACCATGAAGCCCCTGCCTGCCCATCCCCTTCCCCACCTCTCTTTCCCCATCATTGCCTTTCTGGGAGTCGCACTGATTTGCTTTATTCTTTTGCCACCAAGGTACACTTCCTTAGTAGAGCGTAGTTTCTTCCGGTTTTGAACTATTGTAAATAGAAACATCATCTCTACCCCTCACCTGTCCAGACCCATGACCAAGGCCATGAGTTTACAAAACAATGGCCTGGGATAGGAAGACAAGGAGAAACTGAGAATACAGCAAAGGGTTCACACAGGATTTCAACCCCGGGGCCTGGCCTGTGTATGCTTCTGCACTCTGATCAACAGGAACCCTTGGCCTGGAGGGCCTGGGGCCTGGGTGTGCTCGGGGCAGCTGGAGGAATTTTCCTAGTTACCCTGAGTCCTGGACCCCACTGTCCAGTCCCTGCCTGGGTGCCATGATATTTTGAAAGATGCTTTCCTCTAGCAATAGGGTCCCACTCTGTCTGTGCCGTTAGCATTGCAAAGGGGTCCTGCTGCTCTGCTGATTACATTCAGAAATGCTCCATGGACAGAACATACAGCTCCTGTGTGTACCTCTAATTTGTTTAAGCATTTGACATTCTGGTCAAAATGTGAGTTATTGCTCCATCTCTCCTCTTATAATTGGATGCTAATGCTACAGTGGCTACACTGAGTCTGCTGGTGGGAGTTAATTTAAATGTCCAAAGGCTTCTTAAGTACCCAATTTCCTTCAAAATTGTCAAAAAAAGAAAAAAAAAGAGACAAGACTACCCATTAAGAAACTCCATGACGCTGCCGGGGAGCTGTCTAGCTGTGCAGATGCCGCCCCGGTGCCACATCCCTCTCTGCTGTCCTACCTTCAGTCCCCGAGACAAGTCGAGTTGGGGAAAGCCATCCTTTCCCAGGACATGAACTCAGCAGTGCACATGGATCTCGGTGTCATGGTCTCGTGAGCCCCGCAAGCCTCTCCTGGGCCTTTCTCTCATTTGATGGCCTCTGGTCACCAGTCCAGCCTTCATTTTGCTGACTTGGGGCTGCTTTTCTCCCCAGGCGTCTAACATGACAAATGACTTTGCAGAGCCCCTGTCTCCCAACGATGGCCTTTAAACCTCTCACTGCCCGGGCCTGGACCTGTGGTAGGTGAGCAGTGGCTCAGAACACTGTGCTTGTTTCAAGTCACTCCCTGTGTCTGGAACACAATGATTCCCCTCCTCTTGGCTCAGAGGTGGCAGGTATATTTGAACGTGCAGACTGGCAAGAGAGGCAGAGGCCAGGAATCCGGTGCCAGGCTCCGGCGGATTGTAGTACGAGCCCCAACTCTTCACTCCGGTAAAGTGGCCTCCTATATCCCAAACCACCACCCCCACCTGGCCTCCTGGTGCATGGAGAGGTGGCCTGCACTTCCCAGCCCCAGACCTTGGGCTTGGCCTCAGATCTTGCCTTGGTCAATAGAATGGCAGCAAGTACAAGGCTCAGGCTGGAGATATGTTTGTGCAGTTGGCTTTGTCCCTTTGTGCTTCCATCATTGCCATAAAAAGAGCTCCCCCCATGTAGCTTCTTCCTCTTTAGCTTGGCCCCAATGAACACACATGGGGCAGGCCTGAGCCCAGCCCACAGTGAGCAGGTAAGCCCGGCTGGAGGAGCAGCTTTCAAGTGAAGCAGGACCTCGCAGCCCAGCTTAGCCAGAATCAGCTGACATGCAATGACTCTCAGGTCCCTGAGTATGATAATTCATGCTTTTAATTGTATGCTACTGAGTTTGGGGGTGGCTTGTTACACAGCTTTATTGTAGCAATAGCTAACCAATATACAAGTGCTAGGCAGAAAGTCACACCACGGAACAAAGTCCTGGGAAAGGTAGAGGGAAAGACTAAATGGAGGAGGGGTAAAGGTGCAGTGTGGTAGCTTCTTTCTAACTTGAGTACCACATAGATCCAGGTACACCTGGTTTCAAGGTGGGAAGAGTCTTAAAAACTGGATCAAACATGATAGTTGACTCTTCCCAGCATCTCCCATGCTGACTAAGATCTCTTAATGCTGTGACGATGCATCTGCAGATCTCAGGGAGCCTCAGCCCCTGGGTAAAGTGCCGGAAAAGATTCTGGAAAGAGAACACAGTTCTGCAGACGTAAATAGCTGACTGGAAGCGCAGATGCTCACAGGACCCTCTGTACTGGCGTCCTGGCTGCCCAGACTGGAAATCATCTTATCTTCTTGGCAGGAATAAAAGCTCCTCCAGAATGGTTTGCCTTGAACTTTGCAATTCCTCCTGCTTGTTCCTGGCCATGGGGGCTAATGCAGCAGGGGCCTCACTTGAGAACAGACTGGTGCTCAGGGTCAAGGGCAGTGGCCTGGCTGTCACCATTGTCCATACATACCTCTAGCATTCTGAGGTCAAGGTCATCGATACTCAGAACAGCAAGGGCAATAGTCCCAGAGCACGGGGCTTGGGGAGCTGAGGTCCTGAGTTCTAATCCATTCTGGGTGTCTGGGTGACCGTGAGCAAATCCTTTCCCCTCCTTATGTCTCCACTGACTTCTTCTCAGACAGGGGGACTCAGGCCTACTCTGGCTCAGAGAATTGGCCGCAAAATACTACTAATACAAATGGCCTGGGAAACTGTTTGCAAATGAAAAGTAGCAGATGTTGTGAAGGGCTGCAATTTGCTGCTATTAATAAGTATAAATGCCTAATAGGAAGCCAGTTTGCTCTGCAAACTCGGACAGCCAAGGAGCAAGCCTCGATGCCGGAATCATCAACATATGCTGCTTCTCATTAGCAAATGGCAGTAGCTGAGAGAGGAGCTCTCAGCATGCTGTCTGCAGAGCCTGGAGAAATCACCCCATCCTCGCTCCTCCCAGTGTGGGCTGCACCGCAATGGCACATGGTCCTTATTAGCCATGCCCCTCACCAAGCGAGAGAGCAACCCCTTTTCTATTGCACAGATGGAAAAGCCACAACCCAGAGAGGCTCCGCTTGCTCAAGGTCACACAGCAGGGTGGTGGCAAGGGTGGAAACTGAAATGAAGCTGGGGCTGCAGCCTGCCTCACAGACTCCCTGCAGGCAGCCCAGCGGGTTGAGAAACCTCTGGTCCCTGCACTGAAACCAGGTCTTTGGGTTGGAAATTTCATAGTGTTGCAGGCTGATTACTGTAAACCAAGAAGATCTGGCTGAGTTCAGCGGCTGAGGGGCCCCTTCCTGTGGACAAGGAGGCCCATCCCTAAGTAGGAGCCCTAAAAAAAGACCGACAGCAGGTCTCAGTGCAACCCTCCTCCTCCAGGGAGACTTCCTGGCTCTTTCAAATGTGGGTGAAAAGAAAAAGAGAGTTTGGAATAGTTTTATCTCACTCCAAGTGAGAAGCAGAGAATTGGGTTTGGATCCTAGGTCTGCCACTTCCTGGGTGACTGGGACAACTTAACCTCCCCCTTTTCCTCATCTGAGAATAATAGTAAGCACCCTGAAGGGCTATTTTGAGGATTGGTGGAGATAAAACCATGAATGTGTTAGCTCAATGCCAATAATGCTTTGTCTGTTATTCCAGTATCGTTCTCAGATAAAATGCCCTCAGGAGGGAGAGCTGGTGTGAAGTCACCTCTCCTCATCCCACCACTCCTAGTACTCAGTTCAGGCATAGCAGGTGAACATTGATGAGCAAGGGAGTGAATGCTGGCATGGAAGAATGAATGAATGAATGAGGAATGAATGAGTAAGGAATGAATTTGGTTCCTGAAATCTCTAACATATTCCAAGGACCTCATGGAGATAATGGATTTGACAATCTTATCTCTACCCTAAAGTCTGTAATTTCTGGATTATTGCCACAAGTTCATATCTTAGGGTAAATGTCAATTTCTCTCCCTTCTCTGGGCTCTGATGCTCACAAGCACACGATGGGTTTGCAGGCCTGACCTCCGGAACTGTGGTGTTGCAAGGTGAGTTTTCCAGGGCAAGCTGATCAGTGCATTTGACAGAGGACACTGGCAGCCACAGCCACACCCTGCCCAGAGAGCCACCCACCAACATGCAGGCTAGAGGGTGTCTGGGATGGGAGGAGTGTTCTGGCACTCACAGAGTTAACGAGTGAAAAGGGACAGGGAACCAGTGTAGCTGCCAGTCCTCTTAGGTTTTAGGGAACCTCGGTCACTGCAGGGGTTTTTGTGCAAAGCCACATGGCCACCAACAATATTCTTCTGATTTCCACTCCCTAGATACAGACTCTTGCCCTGTCTTGACCCAACACTAGGGTCAGGGCTGGAGGAAGAGGTAGAGCTGCCAGGACCCACACCCCCTGGGACCCAGGCCCAGCAGGTGGGAAAGAGCCTTTGTCCCGGGGATCTAAGTGCTGCTGCTCCTTTCCAGCCATCTTTCACCAAGCTGTGCTAACAGGGACCTTGGCCCAACAGAACTGGGGCAGGGATCTGCTGGTGCTGAGTGTCCCCATCTCAGTCTGCTCAAGGCGGGCCTTTGTTCCGGCAGCCAAAGAGAAGAGGGCGGGGAAGGATGGGGCTGGCACAGCGACACCTCAATCCAGGCCGGTAGCTGAGCCAAGCAAGTTCCGAGACATATGCAGGGACCCTCTGGCTCCCTGGCAGGACTGTCTGTGGGAAGTGGCAGGGCAGGCCAGGTGGACCCTCTCTCCTCACCCAACATCCAATCCTTCCTCCCACTTCCTCCTGTCAAGGGCACGGCTGGCTGGAGTCCCCAGAGTGGTTGTGTGCAAACGGTACACCGATGTGAATGAGTGCACGGCAGCCTGAGGGTGTGTACCCAGACGTGTGAGCCTGGTAACAGGGGTGGTGTTTGCAGAAATCTATGCCACGGGAGAATGTTTGCAAATAAACATGGTTTTCCTTGCACAGATCCCTGTCTGGGTAGGTGGCACCTTTGGATCGCAGACAAGCATCTTCCTTCAAAAAGGAAGCTGACCCTGGGAAAAATCATGGTGCTAAATGATGGAAACTGATATCCCTCAGCGGGGAGACTTTTAGGTCCCAGCAACATAGGGCCCCTTCTCAGGAAGCCTGTGCTGCTGGCTTAGGAAGGAGGAGACACACACACCACCGCTGCCTAAAGAAACCTAAACCTTCTTGCTCTGTCCTCACTCCTTGCTTTAAGACAGCCACCTACCTCTCCCAAACCTACGTGAGCTCCCCTTTGTGGGGCCAGGGACCCAGCCTGCTCCTGGGAAAGAGGAAGCAGGTCCTCTGATGGCTAAGTATCTTTGGACATAGGTCATCTTTGCCCACACAAACTAATAATGTGTCTTCCTCATTAAGAGATGCCGCCCTGAGGGTGTTTTCCAGTAGTTCTTCAAATATAAAAGGATAACAGTTAAAATGAGAGCATTGCAAAAGGGTTTTTACGCTTTATGACTGTTGGTGGGGGTTAGATTGGTACCACATTTTTTGAGGAATAATCGGATAGTTATTACAAAACCTAAAATTATCCAGCAAGCTTCCTCTTGGAATCTTTGTTGCAGAAATCCTAGCACCTGGGGACAGGTGCACGGCTATGAACATTCACTGTAGCTTTGTATGCGATAATGACTACTTGGAAATACCCTAAATGCCCATCCTTGGGGGACTGGTAAAACGAATTGTGCTACGTCCATATTCTGACATAATGTGTGGTTGCATCATTGACATGGGAAGATAGTCATAATCCATCTTTGCATTAAAAAAACAATTTTCAGAAAAGTACATTGACTCAATTTTTATTTTTAAAAGAACACTCTGTAGCTATGTATTCATATACATTCAGACATATTTTCGTGTGAAGAATAACTTCTGGAGAGGCAATAAAACCGCTAACAGTGGTCAGCTTCAGAGAGCTTGAATTTTTCTATAAAGAGGGTATGATTTAAAAATTTTTTGACTTGGGAATTAAAATAATTTTCAAAAGATGACTTAAAGTAATTTTCAAAAGATGCATTAACTTTAGTCTTTTAAACCAAATTGGCTAGTCAGCCCCAACTTTAGTTTAGGGTCAAAGTGTTCATGCTTCATGATAACCATATGATTTCTAACATTTGGGAACTAGGAAGAGGGTCCATGGCTGATTGGTCTGTCCCTGTGGGTTGGCCCAAGGATGACCAGCACCTGGGAGCTGTGCCCTGGGCCACTGAGGGTTTTTTCCTTGCAAATTTAACTAGCGCATACCGGGGGTGGGTGGTGGACAGCAGGGGGTGGTACTTATTTGAGAAGGTAACTGATAGTTGAGTGACCTCACGTATCCACCTGGAAGCTTCTACAGGAAAAGCTCACCCCCACCCAAAACAGACAGGATGCCCTCTCTCTGCAGGCAGATTAAGTGGGAAGTGAGGACCAGGGGTGCCTCTGCTCCACGTCCCAGGGTTCAGACTCCATCGTGCAGTGGAGTTGGGTCCGCTCAGCTTCCCTGAGACCTGGCCCTCGCCTGGACCTGGCCTTCACTTGCTGAAAGACGTTGGCAAGTGTCCTCTCTTCCCAGGCTGTCACTTTTCAGACATAAATGGATCTCTACTGTCCTTTCTACCTGGAAGCTTCCACCATAATTAATTATCTTAAGGCTGGAAAAGCCTCCAGAAATTTCATTCCAAGATCGTCCCCCATTGTATTCCCGTCTTGGTAACTTACTCTGTCTGAATAATAGGAAGGTTCAGGGCAGCCCCTTCCTTAGTTCTTGAAATCTTGAAAATGTTAGATGATATCAGATGGAAATGTACCTTGTTTCTAAGCAAGAAAATTGCCACAACTTGCGATCCTCAGCTATGACGCGGGCAGTGTTTGTTATCACCGCCTCTGTCTATCATTAACAGGAACAACTGTGAGGAAGGGGTGGCTGCACAGGTGCGGTGTCTGCACTGAGCCGGCCCGATGGGGTAGAAGGAGCACCGGCCTTTGAACCCCGTCTTAGGTTCAAATCCTGGCTCCGCCACCTGTCAGATGTGTGACTTTGGGCCAGTTACTTAGGACTTTGAGCCTCAGTTGCCTCCTGGGCATGTGGGGATAGTAAAGGTTTTACCTGCTGCTGGGTGACAGATCTGCTACATAGTCAGTGTCTGGCAATGTCCATTCTTGCTTTTCTCTCACTGGGACCACAGTACACGCAGGGGACTCCGCTGTGCCTCAGGCTTCAGGTTTCCAGGTGGCAGAGCTGAGAAAGCAAGGCAGAGGCTCCCACTCCCAACGGCCAGGAGCTGGCCCCACTGGATGTAGCCGTGGGCCGGTGGGTTCCCATCAGGAGGTTCACTGTGGAGAGGTGCGTGCTGGTGGTGAGGCTGCGTCCCTTCCTCATTGTGTGCAGCTGGGCCATCTGAGCTGCATCAGGCTGAGGCTGGGAATAGATTTCCCCTCCGAAATGAGAAGCGGCTGCTCAGGGCTATATTTAGCCGAGGACTTGGTGAGGTCAGAAAGAATTGCCTGGCCCGGAGTGGGAGTGGGATGGGAGGAGCTGTCTGTTCCTGGCTAATGTGTGCCCATTCTCAGTGGATGGCTATGGTGTGGCCCAGGGGGAGGCCGGGAACCTCAGCCACTCTCTCTTTTTGTAACAGTGATGAACAGCCCCCATGTGAAACGTCGCTGCCTATGTCAGACAAGCTCCCGGCTGGAGAACCTGGGAGAGGGCGCTGGGCGTGGAGAGTCCGCGGGGGTGGCGGGTCAGCGGGGAGTAGGCAGTGCAGCTGTTCGGATCTGGGCTTTGCGATCTGAGGGGTTGCCATTCAGATTCTAGCTCTGCCACTTAATAGCTTGGTCAGGCACTTAACATTTTCAAGCCTCCAAAAGGTTATGCAGATTAAATAATATAATACGTGTAAAACACTCAACGTGGTTCCCGGAGCATCTGCACCAAATAAATGGCAGCTATCATTAAGGTGATGACAGCCATGGCTCGCTCGCCCTTCGGCTTGGGTCTCCTTCTGGAACAGATAAAGTTCCCCTAAATAAAAAGTTCAACTTTAAAGTTCAACTTTAAAGGTTTCCAGATGTGCCCTGTGATCGCTGAGAACTTCTGCCGCTGTTACCTTATCAGACGCTGGGAGAGGAGTTGGAACTCCAGGGAACTTGCACGGGGACATCAGGGGGTTGGGCTCTGCAGTCAGCCCTGAACTCTCTAACCAGTTTCCCACTCCTCTTCCCTCTCTGGCTTGTCTAACAGCCTTTTCTCTGCTGTTGAAAAGCGGAGGGCAGGAAGAGGAGAAAAAAAACCACACCTGAATTATTGTTATTGCTCACAGAACCTGGGGAAGTTAGATGAAGCCAGGGAACCATTCTAACGAGCAGATGAATGAGGTGGCGGTTATCTGCGCCCTTATAATCTATGTGGCTGGCTTCTCCCCTGACCTCGGAACAGGCATCATCCAAAGTGGGCTGTGGGGCTGGGAGAGAAATCGTGCTGGCTCCCGGCCAAGCACAAGAGGCCATGCTGTGTGTCGGCATGTGGGTACATCGGCTGGCCCGGCATGTCTGGCAGGCCAGGGGCGAGCAGCGAGGCCCAGCATGGGGGCATTGGCACAGAGTCTGGCGGCCCCTGCTGTGACGGGGCCAGAGGAAGCAGCCTCCAGGCACCATGAAGCACAGGGCGTTTGCTGAGTTTGCAAACAAACCTGCAGGATGCAGGACTGACGTGACAATTCAGGGCAGGTAGCACACCATAAGCGGCATTCACTTAAAAGGCTGTTCTCCTCCATTAAGCCTACTTGGGCTGCTGCTGTGAATGTAGCCAGATCAGAGTGAGGGGCGTGTGGGGGCCTGGTTTTGGGAGGAGGACTCTCTTTATAAGCTCCCATGCCACCATGTGCTGAGTGCAGACCACCTCAGGGAACCTTGCAGCTGCAGCAGAAAACCCGGGCAAATGCTGGAGAGGCGAGACGGACAGAGGCGGAGTCTAGGCCAAAGGCTCCAAACTACCTGAGTGTGGAAATCAACTGCAGAGCTTCTAGAACAGTGATGGCGAACCTATGACACGCGTGTCAGAGGTGACACGCGAACTCATTTTTTTGGTTGATTTTTCTTTGTTAAATGGCATTTAAATATATAAAATAAATATCAAAAATATAAATCTTTGTTTTACTATGGTTGCAAAGATCAAAAAATTTCTATACGTGACATGGCACCAGAGTTAAGTTAGGGTTTTTCAAAATGCTGACATGCCGAGCTCAAAAGGTTCGCCATCACTGTTCTAGAAAGTGCTGACGGCTAGGCAAAGTTCAGACCAACAAAATCAGAACTGCCAGAAGCTGGGCATCTGTTTTCTCAAAGCACTATACTCCTGTCTTCATCCCCTACTGAATACCCTGGTGATGGGCAGGGGCTGGGACAACTGGCCCCAGCTATAGGGAGCATGGGAGTTGGGTTCTAAGGATGCTGTATGTCTGCCCCCGGGTCTGAGAAATGCAGAAGGTTAGAGACTCCTGAGCACAGATGGGTGGAGTGGGAGCAATGAGAGCACTGGGTCGCTGTACTTGGCCTCACAATGTATAAAGCAAGTCCAAAGGCAGGATGCATGTGACCTCCACAGCCTGAGGAGGCAGTAATGACAGTCTCCATTGTGCAGATGATGACACAGGTTCCAAGAGGTTTAATGACTTGCTCAAGGTCACGCAGCCAGTGAGTGGCAGAGCCGGGTCTCCATGCCCTGAGTGCACGCCCTGCGCCTGCTCTGTAGTTGGTGCGGCCTCCGTCTCCCTTGGGATCTCCTCTCACAGGACCAAGTGGCCGTAACTCCTCCGTGAGGAGCAGCAGCTGCCTGGACCGGCTCCAAACATCACGGAAATTGATGAAGGCAGAATTGGGTTGGAGAGTCCCGTTTAAATCCCTCTTTGAATTGCTCTTTGGCCAGCGTGTTTCCATGGAAGTTCTGTCTAACACGTACATCTTGCATCTCCAAATAAGGCTTCTCTCATCTGGGCCTGGCAAAACGGTCACTCAGTGCAGTATGATGCCACCCTGGAGGGCGGGGAAGGGATGGCATGCCTGACTGCATGAGATTTTACCAATTATGGAATTGTTTCATGGGCTCCGGGGCTGGAGACTTCAGAGCTGACCTGAGTCCTGGGGCAGCTGCTCCCTGGAGCTCAGCATGAGTCCACGTTATGTCCTGGAGCTCAGGGGCACGGTCTGGGGACAGGGCGCAGCCTGAGCCCACAGTTGGCTGACACATCAGGATAACCTGCACTCCACGCTGTTCACAGCACGCTGGGACCGGGTGGGTGGCTTGTTCTGACCCAGTCACTCAGTCATCCAGTCACCTGTCCGAGGCCATTCCCTGAGTGATCATCCCACTGGGCCGAGGAGTAATTCTGAACCGCAGACTGTAGATGGGGAAGCTCCATCCTGGCCTCTGTGCTGTCAGCTGGTCCCATCAACTCAGCTTCCTAAACACAGGGCAGACCCAGAAAACCCACAGACACCCAGTGCTTCTCTGTCCATGGCTCCTTCAAGGAATGAAGGGGATATGAACCAACACAGACCAGAGTGCCACGACCCTAAAGGGAGGTCTGGAGGCTGGGCTAAGGGTGGCACAGGGAACATGGGGCATGGCATGGGCATGGCTGACCACCCCTCAGTAGCCCCTCATTTGATCTTTCCTCCTCTTCTTCCCTCTTTTACTCTTTATTAGACATTGCTTGGCAGGATCACTCACTCATACCTCAGTCTGCATGAGCTGTCCCTGGCGGTGGCTGCTGGAGGCCTCTCCCTGGGAGCAGAGCGGGGGCAGGAGTGAGAGTCTTGTCTTCCCAGTGACCCCAGGAGCGAGGGACCCTGACTGACCACAACCTTTGCCTTTGGAACCAGCTTTTTCTCCTTTTCTTCCCACCCCCTCCTCCCCGTCCCCTGAGACTAGTCTCCAGGTGACCCTCACTGTGCATAACTGTAGAAGTGAAGCTTAGAGTTTTTGTGACACTTGGAAAAGGCAACCGCACCCATGCAGACCACAGTTCTGAGGAGACCCGGGGGGAGAAGAGAAAAGTAGCTAAGGAAGCGTGGCTTGGCTGCTCAAACCTAATGCAAAGAGCAGAACACCCCGCACTGGAGGAGATCTTCGGGCTGCCTCATCCAGCCTTTTGTTGGATATAAGCACTCATCTCAGCCATATATGCAACGTGTTTGCCAGTGGCACCCAATTCCAAGGGAAAACGATAAAATTGTGCACATCGTTAGATGTAATCAAAGGTGACGTATGAAAGAGTTTGACGCAGCATTAAGCTGCTTACCTGTACTGGTGATCTAATTTGTTGCTTGTGTACCATGATAATCTGTTCCTAATTACAAAAAACAAAGGAGTGGGAGCATTCTTTACATCTCTTGGTTACTCAGCCTTCTAACGAGGCCCCTCCTCCATCCCTAGCAGACAGAACTGAGGCCCTTCTGAGTGCAGGCGGGGGCGGGACACCTGTGGGATGAGGTGTGTTCTCCCAAGTTCTCTCTACCAGTCTGGATTCAGGTCTTCTCCCTGTGGGTGGTGGTCCAGCTAGGCAGATAGAAACAAACTAGACCTGCACGTGGATGTTTCTAGCAGCTTTATTCATAACTGCCAACACTTGGAAGCAACCAAGATGTGCTTCTGTAGGTGAATTGATAAGTAAACTATGGTACATGAGACAATAGAATATTATTCCATGCTGAAAAGAAATGGGCGATCAAGTCATGAAAAGACATAAAGGAACCTTAAATGTATTTTACTAAGTAAAAGATGCCAATGTGAAAAGTCTACATATTCTATGATTCCAACCGTATGGCCTTCTGGAAAAGGCAAAACTATGGAGACAGTGAAAAGACCAGTGGTTGCCAGGGGTTGGGGCAAGGGAGGGATGAGTGTGTGGAGTAGAGGGGATTTTTAGAGCTATGAGAACATTCTGTATGATACCATAATGGTGGTCACATGTCCTTATATATTGGTCTAACCCCCTAGAATGTATGACAAGACTGAACCCTAAATGATGGACTTTGGGTGATGGTGACGTGTCAATGTAGGTTCATCAACTATAATAAATAGATCACTCTGGTTGGGGAGGTCAATAGTGACGTAGTCTGTGTTGGGGAGGGGAGAGCAGGGAAAATATGGGAAGCCTCTGCACGTTCTGCTTAATTTTGCTGTGAAATGAAAATTATTCTAAAAATAAACTCTATTTAAAAAAATAACACACTGAGCTAGGAAAAGAGGCAACAAACTATTCTATCATTTTTAAGAGAATATGTCCCCAGTCATGTATCCTTCCTTGTTCTCTTATGCAGACAAACATGACATGCTCAAGGGGACACAGGTCGGGTCAGGGACCAGAATTGCCGCCACCAGAACCATGGGAAGCTGAGGCCCTGTACAGAGAGCCAGGGCTGGGGGAGGACTTGGAGTCCCGAGACTGTGATTGGCGGGAACAGAAGGAGGATACAAAGTGGACTTCAACAAGGGACATGGAACTCACCTTCTGTCTGTCAACTGGGCCTTCCCTGGAGGGAGTGGTCCAGAGCAGCGTGCGTGTGTGGTAATATCAGCAACATCAGCCAAGTCTTCTAGATTTGCCCATGCTTGTGTATTCCTGAATATGCAGACACACTGGTGCCATCTATAAACTATAAATGTGCTTCTGCTACTGCCCAGGCCACAAGTTCCTGCCTGATCAGTTACACTGGGCTGGACACAGGGCGGCTCAGTGTCTCCACCGTCCACTGCAGAGCCTGTCAGGCCTTTCAATGAACATCCCAACGTAGCCTCCAGGCACTGGATTGTGAGAGGAGGGTCTAATGGGCACCATCCAGAGGACCCAAGCCGCTGCAGGTGGCCAAAAGCTGACCCTTAAGTAAACAGTCCAGATGGTGCCGTGGAACACATCCTCTGGGTGGCAGCAGCCTGGCCCAGCACGCAACCCCTGGAGCAAGTGTCCTTGGGCAGTGCACTACCTGCGCCACAGTCCACGGGCTCTGTGAGCGCACACACTCACGGTCCCAGGGACATAAGTGCATCTCAGGAGCCAGAAGACCCAGCTCTGCCTGACCTCCCATCTGAGGCTGGCCATGCAGTCAGCCTCCCAGAGTGGCTGTTTCCCACCTGTAAAATGAGAGGCTCCTCCTGCTTCGACAATTGCACACATGTGGGAAATTGAGAGCACATTTCCTCTCCTTTCCCTAGCTTACCCCCTTTCCCTCCTGAACTTGACCCAGTCCTTCCAGACCAGGCTAAAATTGAAAATCAATTTTAATTATAAAAATCCGTTTACTGAACCAATAAATCATCCTGGCCCCGGCTCGGCTGTGGGGAGAAGGTTACACCTGGAGCAGGGCTAATAAGTCACTCTCTCCCTCTGCCTCACTGCACTGGGCTGCCCTGCCCCGGCTGCCATATTCATCTCTGTCGCTGGGCTGTGGGTTATCAACGCCCTGGGCGGATGGATGGGAGCCGAGATGCTCTGATACACATCGTGCCAGTTGTAACTTGATTTCCAGCCCAACCCTTGACAGGAAACCCTGGTGGGCTTCCCACCCCATTCCCAGAGGTGGGGGAAGATATATAATGAGGAGGGGGACTGTTCTTTGAGTTGCCGCCATGCCTGGGATCTGAATAAGCCGGTTGCACAAATGGGAAGAGGGGGCACAGCATTATCTGTATACCAGGTTCCCAGAGATGAGCCTCTAAAACTAACTAACTGCTCAATGACTATTGCTGTTAGGATTATCCCTAATGTGCTCTAAGGAGAGGGGCACCATCTGCTTCCCATGGCCATCCAGGGCATGAGCTCAACGACACACCTAGAGAAAGGGGAAGATTCTGCATGGAAGGGGGTCAAAGCATCAGGGGGCTGTTGGGCCCTAGAGGTCACTTGTCACCTGTGACCTCCAGCTAAGGGCAAGGGGTCTGTCCATACACCTTTGTTTGACACTGCAACTGGAAGCTTGGGCAGAGCTGGGGAGGGCAGCTAACAGACAGCCGCTGGCTCTTGACTTGTCACCTGTGACCTCCAGCTAAGGGCAAGGGGTCCATACACCTTTGTTTGACTCTGCAACTGGAAGCTTGGGCGGAGCTGGGGAGGGCAGCTAACAGACAGCTGCTGGCTCTTAGGAGGTGGGATGAGTCTCACTTCCTTCATCCAGCAGCTCATGTCAAGCCCCAGAGCTTCCTGCCAAGCCTGGCCGCAGAGATGTCGGTGCCTGCAGCCTTCATAGAAAGCTGGACATCCCACTGGGAATCAGGGCTTTCCTGTCCTTGCCTCTCACACCTTTAGGCAGCAGAGATACAAAACAGGAAGTTTGCATGGAGGACAGGCCGGTGTGGCTGGCCCGCTACCAGTGGGACAGGGGCCACAAGTGGCTTTCGTAATAGGACTGCAGGCCTGAGCAAGCCCAATGTGCTCTGGCCACCCAAATTCCCTGCTATCCTGGCACAGGGGGCCAGGGAGTGGGCGTCCACTGCATTTTCAGCTGGCGAGGCCTGCAACCACCCAGCACATCATCTATGCGCAGGCTGGGCTGCCCTAGTGCCTTTGGGCAAGTTCCTTAATATCTCTGAGCCTCAGTTTCTTCCCTGTAAAATGGGGATCGAAGTCCCTGCCTTGTTTGTGATGAGAGCATTTCACACAGGAAGTCTCGTTTGGAATATTTTACTACTCCTCAGCATCTCTTCCTGAAGACGTAAAGGGGACAACACTCAAGACATACCAAATTGGCCATCTACTTGCATTGACTTTGTGGGAGGGAAAATCAGAAGTGACACCCTAAGTGAGAATGTAGAATTGCTTATGGAGTCATTGCAGAGGCATCAGATTTAAATTTTTAAATCGGATTTGAGACTCACTGTGCCACACATCAGCTGTGTGACTTTTGAGAAGTCATTTAACCTTTCTCGTCTGTTACGTTAGATAATAATGGCAACTTCAAAGAGTGGCTGGGCAGGTTCAATGAGATATTGCGCGGAGAGGCACTTGGGAGATGGCAAGTACTAAACAGATCCTTGGTATCATTTCATTTGCTACCACTGTCCCATTAGCAAAGATAATTTAGAGTTCGCCTGTATCAAGCTTTCCAGGGAGCATAAATGATAGTAACTATTAACTTCTTGATTCAGTTCTTTCACTTCCTTCCATTAAGGCACCAGAAGAGAAATCATTTTTCTTTTTCCATCCACTCATCATCATTTTAGATATCCCGCTACACTGAGATACAAGACCGAGGAGGCAAGAACATTATAAAAAAAGAAAGAAAGAAAATGAAAGAAGAAAAAGCAGCTAAGCCCAGACATAGACCCCAAGCTGAAGAATAGGTTTAATGAAATTGAAAGCTCTGGTGCTTATGGTAATTGCTATTGAGGAATCCATATCACGACAGAACTGTGTCCCAGGGAGTTTGGTCTCTCTACTTTCTCTGCACCTGGTACTAAAATTGCTTCTATCTTTGGGAAGACACAGCCACAGAGCCCAGAGATGACTGTGGGGTGACTGTCCATTGTGGGGCTTGAATAGTGGCAAGAAGCAATTTGGTTCAAACCCGATCTTGTCCATGAATTTCCTGGACTTGGACCTCACTAATTTCTTCTGCAAAAGGGCAACATATGCCCTCTCTTAGGGTTGGTCTGGTTATCAGAGACACATAAAATAAGCAACACTCTCTGCTTCTGCTGTAGACAAGGGGGTTGAGTTTCTAACACCACCCAAATGCTGGCCCTACTGGGATCCCAATGCCCCTGAGGCACTGCCACCTGCTCTTTGGGCACCCATTGGCTAGAGGAAATACCTTGCCCACCCCTATTTGATGTTGCTAGAAAAACCAGATCCCAGACATATATAAAACAGCAAGCTTTTAATCATGACTGAAAGAGCAATACATTGAGTGGGGGAAGCTGGAGGCAGGTTGGTATAGTAGAAAAAGCCCTGGAGAGACTTGAGTTTGGGTCCCAACCAACCACTTACTAGGAACTTAACTCTGGGAAGTTCTGGGTGTTGATTCTGAATTGTGGTTGGAATCAACGGAGTCCTACCTTACGCAGCCTGGCCTTACTGGGGCTTTAAAACCATTCTTGAGCATCTGGATCAAATTAAATGGGTTGAATTCATACTTCTTCAAATAATAGTTTGCTTATCAATTATCAAGCATTGTTGGGTCTCTATTTCAGGCTAAGTAATGTGCTATACTAGTCAGGTCAGATAAAAGAGCATCTTAAAAGTCAAAGAGAAGCCTTTGAAATCATGCATTTTCAGATGGTCAACTGGCATCATGAATTAAACAATTAAGAGTTGGGTAGCTATAGGTGGGGTGCTATGTAGAAAGGACTGGCTGGCAGGAAAAAAGTAATAGGCTAGGATTGGGATCATTTTCAGTTCTGTGCATAGAACTGAGCCAGAAGAGGGCAGATGAAATCAGTGGGGTCTGATTCCCAATCTAAATGCTGGTATAGCGGAGGCAGGTATGCATAGGCCCTGGCAGATAGAAATGTGAGCTGGACAGTCCTTGAAGAAAAGCACAGGGCATAGCTGCAAGTGTGCATTGTGATCCTGCCAGGCTACTTACAAGGACAAGACTATCCCGAGCAATCATCCCATGCAGGCAGCCAAAGGGCTTGGGAAATCTACACCAAGTTTCATACCCTTGAGAGTGAAGAGCGGGTTACTCAGAGACGCACAGAAGTCCTAACTATTACATAGGAAGGGATGAGATAAGAAAAAGGAGAAAATTCATTACAAAATGAATGGTCTTTGAATGGTTCAAAGTCAAGAACACCTTGACTCCACATCGATGAGGGCTCAGCAGACCTCAAGTGTCATGACAAAGCCTTGCTCCCCAAAGTTCCCTGGGCTGGAACCCAAACTGAATCCAGCTCCAGGGACAAAGAGAAGGTTGGGGTATGTGTGTGTATGTGTGGGGGTTGACTTGTCAATTCCATCAGAGCCAATTATCACAACTATGTCCATTTTCCAAGCCTGCCAACCAGAGTCAAACACTGTGCATTTGAAACCTCCAACCTTTGAAATATTACCTGTTCCTGGCATCTTTTGATTAAACATTGTGCTAGGTAATAACTATTTTACTTCTTATTCTTTTCTAGCCCTTTCAAATTACTCATTGTTGTGTGACAGTAGAGCCCCATTTACTCTTATTAAATAAACAAGGCTACAAAACTCTTAATGAACTGAAACTCATCAAATGTTTGAAAGCAAATAGCAGTTTTAAGATTCTTTCCCTTTTCATGTATCTCTGTGTGAAACATCTCACTTTTCCATAACTAACAGGTTCGGACAGCCACAGCCGTGTGTTGGAGATCAGGCTTTGATTCTTAGCTCACCTGAAGCATCAGGAAGTAGGCTGCCCACACAGGTGCAAGAACTTTACTGCTTGGCTGGTTTCTCCAACCAGCAAGGTGCTATCCCTCTTGCAAACACATTGGCTGTCTGGCTGCACCAAGGGATTCCTACCTTCCTTTGGAGGATGCCTTAAGAACTTTGATGCATTTGAAAAGACATCAGTAGGGTGCAGTCTGTGGTTCTCAAGCAGACCAACTTCCCTCTTTAGGATAAACGAACTGGTATGCAAAGGGATTGAACTTGTGTATGAGCCATGCTGCCTGTCAAGCAATTGTGAGCCAATGGGATGGGTATTCCAGAACCCAGGCCCCCATATCCTCTGTACATTTCCTCCTTTTCCAATGCCATCCTCATCTGGAGCAGACAAGTACCGATGTTTCTATTGAGATCCTCAGCTTTGCAAAGGCTGGGAATTACTGAAACTATCACAGGGCTTGGGATCCAATGAATAGCAAAACCACCCAATTAGGGAGCATCCAGAGGTAAACTCTATATTGATTCCTGCCCTACAAGCTGGAAAAATAATCAGATTACTGGGCGATGCTGCTCAAATTGTAGTCAATAGGCTACCTTGGGAAATGCTACTTGAGCATTTGGGTCCAGGTGTGTCTTTAGAAGGAGTCTGGTGAAGGTGGAGGGATAATGAGCATAGCCCAAGGGAAGCACTTTCCTCTCTGGCCACCAACCACTCCCTAACCTTGGACAACCATGTGGTCTCACAGACAGATGTTTCTGGACACATGTGAATGTGGCAAAGGGCTGTGCCTGGCTCCCCAAGCCTTTACCCTGAGAGCAGCTCTGTTCTTGACTCACTGTGTCTCCCAGATGCTCGCGAGTCTAGACATACATACCCCAAAGATCCTGGTGGAGGCTTTCCAGGTTGGTCTACCTGCTGTTAGGACTACCTGGCATAGTTAGGAACCACCTGGCAGTCCTTGGGAATACCACAATACACAGCATGCTGTTGTTTTATGATCAGATCTGCTCAATATTTAGTGTTCTCCCATTGACTTGTTATAGGATATAGGGATCTTACACCTCTAATCCACATGATGGAGAAAACGGCTTCTGATATGTACTTGGAAATCAAATGTACGTGGTAGAACGAATAATGTGACACCTCACCCAAAAGAAGGCTGCTACAAATCTTCACCATATCAGGCAAGGGAATGAACTTGTGAGGTTTTTATCCATGTCTAAAGTCTGAATCCTGCCCATAGCCGAAGTCTGCTGCTGCCTACTTCTCAGCAGTATGCCTTTGGCTACCAAGAATTAACTCTATCTGACTCTAAAGCATAGACTACCACCCAGAACAAGAAGCTGGGCAACGGAGAATCCTGCCAGGACCAATATTGATTGGTTTGCTTGATTAGTTGGTTAACTGAATATCACTACTTTCTAATATAATTAAAACAAGATAAATACTAGGGCTTTGTCCCGTACGCAAGTGCCCTTAGTGATCATGGTGCACACCCTGATTAAAATTGCAATCGACTGGAAGGATAATTTATTAACTCTCTAGCCTCTAGTGCCACTCTGTGGTTTGTGGGGCCTTGAGATACGATGTGGCTGGCAAGGATATCACTCCCTCACCTTTCGTGATATCCCTGGTCTCTTGGGAAAGGAATTTATTACACAAGGACATGTATGAGATGGTTTCTCCTTGCAGGTGGAGCTACTCTGTGCTTGCCACAAGCTCCTTTATAAAGTCTCATGAAGGGATACCTATAGTGCCATGGGACCATTGTGACCATTCCCCCCTTTGCCTCACTTTCTTCAATCCCAGGTATAGTATTGGCTCCAAGCCTACAATCTGTAATCCTTTGTTTTATCCTCATCAAGTTCATCATGAGTTTGAAATATATTTGGATCATTGATCTGGTCATGAAATACTTAATGAAAAAGTACTCGACACAAAGCAAGTGTTCCTAGTGGGAGAGGAATAGGATTTATTTACTTGTGGGGTTGAGGGGACCACTCCACAGGCTGCTAAAAGAAGTAGCTAATTGCTTCATGTTTCTTGCCTCATACACACATGAAGGTGCCCAGGAAGTACTCTACTCCCATTGGACAATTCAGACAGCAGGTGCCTCCTGGAGGAAGCAAGCTGCCAGACTCAGTGGAGCACAGGTCTCCACTCTCTTCTCCTGGGTGTCATCTGTTGCGTCCTCAGTCAAGTGAGGCATATCAACTGCTGGCCTGGCTGGTGAACGTGTGGTGGTGGAATAGAGGTGCATCACATCACCCTCCCTGAGTCACCCATTGAAGTCTCAGCATGCCCAGTTATAGCAAACGGAGTAACCCTTCATGGAGAGCTGAGGGGGTCTCGGTGAGGTGCTGTTGGTAAAGCACTTGGAGTACCTCTTTGTGTTAGATAAATACAAGGTATTGTTATTCTATTGGCTTATGTTCTTAGTTTTCAGAATGTGTCTAGATGTGCTGACTGGTGGACAAACATTACAAATCAGAAAGAGCAATGCCTAAAGCAGAAGGGAACACCCCATCAGCTCTGCCTCAAACCTGGCCAGAGTTCTGATGATGGGCTAGGTGTGTCTGGAAAGGCCAGTATGATCTAATGGTGGAGGTCTGATCCTACTGTCGAGATAACAAAAAGCTGACCCAGTGGTGTGGCTCTGACACTTTTTTTCCTGCCAAAAAGGCAGTTTGTTTCTGCCAACTGTTCCCCTTCCAAAAACATGGTCCCTTAGTGGTTTTTATTTTTATAATTTTTTTTCTGAGAGTGGCTTCATCTGTTGTCCTTTTCCCTGAGATGCTGTCAGGTTTGGATGGACAGGGACACACTGCTGGGACATTTGATGTTTTTATGACTAGAGAGAGGAGAAAAGAATGAGGCAATTCACCTTCAAAAAAAATGGTCCCTTAGTGGTTTTTATTTTTATAATTTTTTTTTCTGAGAGTGGCTTCATCTGTTGTCCTTTTCCCTGAGATGCTGTCAGGTTTGGATGGACAGGGACACACTGCTGGGACATTTGATGTTTTTATGACTAGAGAGAGGAGAAAAGAATGAGGCAAATAGGGAGGCCTGCAGGGGGTTTCAGGAGCTGCCCTGAGCACCTTGTGGGAAGTCAGGGCTGAGCACCCCACCTTTAATGGGAATCACAAAGAAACGTGCTTGAGGGGTTGACAGTAATAATTGAGTTCACCAGCATGCTCGGAAACCCTTTGTGTTCACCCTTGGGTTTTCTGAGGGCTGAACTCATCCTCCTACATGCTTACTAGTATTTGGAGAGAAAATACTATGTGTAAAGAGTTATGTATATACAGAGAAACAAGGACATATCTCTACTTACAGTTTGGTTATTACTCTGACATAAAATAAATGCTTACTAATTCCCATACCATATATGGAGGGAGCTACCACATGTGAATTTCTTTCATCAGTAATTGCTGTGCCTGTGACTCCTTATGTTACAGGCATCACAGGGATGGTTTACAAATAAGAACCCAGAGAGAGGGACAGATTCACAGATGCTAGCTAAAAATGTCTAGAAATTATAGGCCGATTGAGGTCAGTGAGAAACAAGTTATTCAATACATCTCCTGGGGGCTAGAGCCAGACTTTCCCCCATGGTTCCAAAATTACTCGGCAGTTTCATTAGGGTGAAAGGCAGTGCTGCTTAGTAGGTGCAGAGAGTAGAGGCTGTCACTTAATATTTAGAGAGGGTGGCGTTTGATGGTCTGTTCCTGCTCATCAAAGAAGTTGCTCAGGTTTGTGGGATAGAGGAATTAAAGTAAAAAGGGATTTAACTGAAATATGTGACTGTGAATCTGGCTATGTCTGTATGGACATTCAGGAAATCAGTGCTGCTGAGAAACCTGATAGCCAGGCAGGCATTTACAAAGATGGGGAGCTGTCCTCAAGTTCTGGTGCTGAAATCTAGCACTGCAGAATTTTATCATTTGAAGTGCCTCCACCACTTGAACTAATGGTTTTTCCTGGCTCTGGGTAGAGTTACTTCTCAACCATCGATGGACAATGTTAAACTAAAGGAGTAATGGTCCAAACACTAGAGGATGGAATTTTATGGATTATAGGAAACTATTCTTTGAACCTTTTCAATGTGGCAGAAAGAAATAAGTAGTGCTCACTCATAGCTGGTTCTTTCCTTCTAGGCACATAGAAACCGAGTATTTGGTGGTACAGGAAGGAAATAGGACTGTAGTTAAAAAGAGAAAAACAAAACTTGAGCTTCATTGAAAATGGAGGTACAAGAACCAGGAAGAAATAGAGGATTAAAAAATGTGGACAGAAACCCCCTGTATGTTTGAAGAGAGTAGGATTCAGAGCACAAGTGGAAGACACTTGTTACAAAGAGAGGGGACTTATGAGAGTTTGGAAAGGCTTTATTCCTGTATTATTTCTTATCTGAGTCCACGAATCATCATACAACTAATTTCTACTGGCCGAGAACTCCAGGAATCATCTTAAACGTCTTTATCTCCTTCAGCCTCCCCTACATGCTGTTATCTCTAACTCTACATAACCTCCTGAGCATCCCTTAAACCTATACCTTTGTGTAGCCTTAAATCAGGCCCTTACATCTGATGAAACTATTATAATCACCACTCTACCTTTTAGTAGCTGGGTGACCTGAGGCACATTACAAACCTCTCAATTTCTCATCTGTAAAATGGAAATAAAAACAACTACTTTGTAGCAGTACTGTAAAGATTAAATTAAATAAGTACCTGGCACAGTGACAGCAAAAACTTCTTCTTTGCTCTCCATAACTCTGGATTTCTTTTATAATTATTATTATTGTTTGTTCACTATATTACCACCAGAGCGATCTGTTTGACACTCAAGTTTGCCACTGTCTCAACCCCGATCCCCACCAATGAACTGCTAATGTTTATGAAGTACAATCCAAGTTTCTTTAGTATGGCACATAGGATGCAGTATGGTCTCATTCCTGCCTAACTTTTCAGCTTTCACCAAACATCGATCTTAATTTCTGTTCCAACAACATTAAACGTGTATAGCTTCCCTTAAAATATCATAATGTTTCAAAGTCTTCCTTGACTTTGCAATGTTGTTCTTTCTGTCTAGAAGGCCCCTTTTTTTTTCTGGTTCCCTCTGCAAACTCCTATTCATCCTTGAAACCTCCTTCCGGTTCTTCTTCATCACTCCCTTCTCCGTGCTACTTCTTTACAATGTAGTCATTTCTGCTGTCACATCCAACTTGTTGTATTGTTATTTATGTGTTTAGATGATGACTTTCAATACATCATGAACTCCTTGAAGAAGGGCTGTGTTTTATTTAACTCCACAACTCTCTTGTCTGGGACAGTTTCTAGCACTGAGTGGAAACTCATCAAATGCTTGGCAAATGAATGATTGAATAAATGCATTTGCCTGTGTGGAATGACTACAAAGTAATCAAGTTATATAAAGGGTAGGAGGGGGTAATATCATCTCTGCAGAGTCTAAATCTTCATGGAGCAGACAGCATCTGCTCTAAGTGATTTCTGTGTTGCTGGAGTTGTTGAAAAGAGAGACATTGGGACTTAAAAATAGGGGAAAATTCAATACACTAAGCTTATACCTGACATTCTTTAATTCATGCCTTAGATTTTTTAAACCTAGGCACGTGCACGCACACACACACACACACACACACACACACACGCACGCACACATGTCTTGTCACTTTGTGTCTAGAATCACAACATTGTAGGCTATTCCAGCCTTCAAAGTTGCACCCAGCTTTGCTGACTGAACTCACATGTGTAATTCTCATTTTATCCTCTTACCTGAGGCCTTGGTCCTGGGATATATAGAAAGCTCTACTGATGAGTAACAGAATGTACACTTAGTTTTCTGCTGGGGTCTTGACCTGCTGCCTGGTAACCCAGGTTTAGAGGCCAAGAGGAGTGGGAAGGCAGATGACTACGTAGCATCAGGAAGCTGATGACTGTGGCTCTGACCAAGGACCTGGGACACCCTGGATGTGCTTCTTCTCCACAGCCACGACTTGCTATGAGACTCTGACTTGGTTTTCCTTGTATATAAAATGGGCAGGATTCTATCACTCTAGATTACACCTAACCACAAAGGTCCAAAATGTGAAGAGACAGGTCCTGGATCTTAGACCAGGGAGGGGCCTTTAGGCAGGACCGGGATACCAGGAGTCCCACCTGCAGAACCTCAAGCCACAGGAGTCCCCCATCTTCTCCACCCCTACAGCGTGTGGGATGGGCTCTCTGTCTAATTAGGCCTGCCAAGCCAGGCTCTATGAAACTTTAGTAGCAGAGACTAAAATAAATTCAGGAAATGGCTATCGTTAGAAAACAGAGTTTCTCTTTTATTCTCTGAATAAGTGGTTGTTATATACGGCTAAAATATTTTAATTAACGAGTGATCATTTTTATGGAATCCAGTAGGCTGCCAAGGCATGTCCTCCATCTATAGATAAGTGTTCTGTGGTGGAGTTCTTCAGGTACTGATCCCACTGCTGAGATTCTGGGAGGCTACTCCAGGGTCATAGAACCAATACTGTATCCTCGGTGCATCTCATCAAGGGGCTCATGATATTGTTATGTCTTCTGACTGTTTTAACCTTGATCCCTTGGTTTAGGTGGTTTCTCCACTGTGAAGTTACTATTTTTGCATTTGTAGTTAATAAATACTCTGGAGGAAATAGCTGGACTATGCAAATATCCTGCTTCTCCTCTAAATGTTACTAACTTTTGTATCCAATAGTGGATCTTCTCTGCAATGTATTATTGCAACATATTTTAAAATATTTTCTGATTTCCTTCTACATTTTAAAATTTTGATTTTGTTTTTTTAATTTTTAAAACAACATTTCATTTTGAAATAATTGTAGATTCATGGGAAGATGCACCGATAGTACAGAGAGGTCCCATGTACCCTTACCTAATTTCCCCCAATGGTTACATCTTAAAAAATTGTTATATCAAAACCAGGAAATTGATGTTGTTGTAAAGTGTGTGTATAGTTCTGTCATTTTAACACATGTATAGATTCATGCAACCACCACTACAATCAGGATACAGAACTATTTCATCACTGCCATATAACCCTACACTTGAACTTGGTGACTGTGTGTTCATTATGCCTCAATTAAGCTGGCAAAATGCAAAACACAATCCCTCTCCCAAAACTCTGCTGGGATAACACAAAGCAGTCAGTAACTATTAGCTTTCGTTATTGCTGTTTACTGATGGAGCATCTCTCTCTCTTGTACTTGAGGTGCTAATGGACTAAGATGCCCAAGCAAAGGCCAGTCTAGGCAATAAGCAAAGGTTGGAAGGTGCCTCTCCTTTTTTTGCAGGACGCTCTGACTGTTACTATAATGGGTGAATTGGATAGAAAATTAGTCACCACCACCTGGGGCTAGCACTGCCCTCGCAGATTCCCAAATCTGTCCCCTGCACATCTGTGTGGGCTCCCCTTTGCTCCTGACTTCTATCTTTACAGAGACTCCCTTTTATTTGATGTATCAACTGCATCCTGTTTCAAGGGCCTATGCACTTTCTGTCTCCTTCGTCTAGAATGGTCTCCTCACAGATATTCAAATAACTCAACCAGTTTGGAAATTGACTTCTATGCAATTCTTCTATGGAGAATATCTGGCCCACTCGCATGTCATCAATTCAGAAAGAGCTTCCTGAGCCACCTAGTCTGCACCTGCCTCACCCCATTCTTATTTTCAGCTTCTCTGTATCATGTGACTCAGTTTTATTTCAGTGATAGCACTTATCACTAAAAGAAATCATCTTGCTTATTTATTTGCTGACTTGTTTATTGTCTGTCCCCACCCCCTCTAGAATGTCAGCTGCAAACATGTATGGGCATCATGTGCTTTGTCTACGGCTGTATCTTGCCTACTTGTCAAGTGACTGTGACCATGTAGTCCCTGATGAGTTTTCCTGCCACCTTCCTTCTCATTCTCTCTCCTCCTTTCTTCTCTTTTTTTGAACTCTCTTTATATCCCCTTCCAATTTCAACACATCCACTAAGAAAGAAATGAAGTGTATATGATCACACTGGAGGAACCACAAGCAAATCCAGTGACTTTGCCTACTCCCTCCAGCCATTTCTGCAATGACTCCCTCCTTCCCAACCCTTTTCCTTGGTTCTCTGCCTGACCTTGAAGGGTGCTTGCAGGAGGGATGCCTAGAAAGGAGGACTCTCATTAAATTGTTTCCAAGCTGTTTATTCATGAGCTACATCTAAACTCGTATAAAAGGTTTCCCAGGAAGTCTGCAGGCTTCTCACCATGCTCACTCTTGCCCTTTGCCCTCTTTCAATCTAGTTAGCCTTGTTATTATTATTTCTGTGGGACGGCATCTATCTGTACCATTAATTCTATATATATCTAGGGGGAAAGGGATTGAGAGGAAGGAAAGACTGATTATTTATCAAATAAAAGACATTTCTCCTCCCTTTGGACAGCCAGGTAGATTTTCTGAACTCATTTCTGCCATGAAATGGGGCAGCCACTTCTGAAATGAGTCCTCTGTGCTGGGGTGGGCTCGCTTTTTATGGCCGGTGGGTAATAGCATTTCCTGATTTATGAATTGGCATCTGGAGGAGGTGCTGAGCCCCTGGATGGATTTATCACGGGAAGAACAGCCATATAAATAATCTTGTCACATAAAATTATTGTTCTCATTTTGACTTTTTAAAATTTCCTTCTGTGCGGTGGTGGGATTTAGGAGATTTTAGAGGAAAAGCAGAAGAGGAATATGTTATTTGGCTTCTTTTCCCCTATATGACCAACATGTACAGATATTCTCCACAGAAGAATTGCATAGAAGTCAATTTCCAAACTGGTTGAGTTATTTTGGAGACCCTTGGACTTGGCTTAAAGCCAAAGGCAAGGTCCTGGCCTGAGGTGTCGTGTAGGGAGTTGAATCTCATGAGTTTAGTTCAAACTCCATAAGGGATTTTTTTTAATTGGTAAAGAGAAAGAAGGTCATTTCAGGTAGGTTTCTCCCATCTTCCCCAGATCAGTGTGAGAATTCATTTACATGCACCAAATGCATATTGAGCATCTTCACACTACAAATCGCCACATGGGTCCCCTTTGGCTGCAAAGACCAACAGCCTGGAGGGTCTGGGTGAGGATGACTCAGAGTGGAACGCAGATTTGAAGCATGCACACAATTTCCCTGGTGAGATGAGTCGCAGGGCATCCTGGACAGGGCGGAAGCAGAGGCCCAGGGGTGAGGACACATACCATGTGGCTGCACCAAAAACCAAAAACTGTTGATTTATGTTTCATGTGTTTAAGATCCTTCTCACCGATGAACTTGTAACCTCCCTGAGGGCAAGGATCTTGCCAGACTTCTTTTGTACCCATTCCTTTGTTCCCTGGCCTTGAGGTTTAACACATAGTAGGTCAGGAGAAACAACACTATCCTATATAATAAAAGCCTAATATGCAAATTGTACCCAGGGGCGGCATGGAATGTGGCAGGCATTGGTGATGCGAGGCTGGCAGCGGGCAGCAGTGGAGGCACTGCCAGCCCCGATGGGCCCCAATGAGAGTGGGACCGTGGTAGGATGGTGGAGCAGGTGAGCGAGTGGCACCAGGCCAAGGCAGGTGCGAGCGGGGCCTGATTACCTTGCTGATCACCCCGCAGACGGCGACCAGTGGCCGGCTCTCAGGCATTGAGGGAGCCGGGCAGGGGCCCGATGACTCAGGTGGAGGGGGGCACACGGGGGACTGGGGGCCCAGGTGCTGCCCAGGGCCCAAAGGTCAGCTGGGACCTGCCCTTCCAAGCCAGATGCTTGCACTTTGATCGACAGCCAGGCCTAGGGACTGCACGCATGCTCAAATTTCATGCACCGGCCTCTAGTAGTCTATAAAAGGCCAGAGAGTTTATATGTTGGAGTTTGCAGAGGCCAGGTGGCCTGTCTCAACTATGCAACTCTGCCATTGTAGTGAAAGCAGCCATAGATGATATGTAAATGAATGGGTATGGCAAGATTCCAATAAAGCTTTATTTGCAAAAACAGGTTGACTATCAGGTTTGGATGGTAGTTTGCCAACCTCTCTAGCAGGTCAACAATATGTGCTTGTTGAATTGAGTTGAAAGGACACCATTTGATAACAATGGCATCTCACTTAAAAGAAAAAAAGTCAAATATGACCTGAAAAAGTAAATAACTGTTAAGAGAGTTACTGTCTATGCAGAGGATTCCTATGGCATTTATAACATACAATCTATCATGTAAGCATATTTTATAGAATGGATCCCTTACATAAAAAAGAAACTGAATCTTTTCCAGTGTGTAAGATGTTGTACAGACACCATCCCTTTCTGTGGTACCAGCCCCTGGGGGTGGGAGGTGAGACAGGGGATCTCTCTCCTGGTTTGGAGAGGAGTGGTGCCATTACTCTGGAGTGTTAACAAGACTGGATTCTTTTGGTGAGTGTGGCCTTGGGGAAGTGCCAGACCAGACTGTTGAGCTGTCTTTAACCAATGTGTCTAACCATGGGGACTTCTGCTCATTCCTCTCATTTATTTCTTTGTTTTCATGGCAGAATAAATTCCAAATTCCAGGGGTCAACTAAGAGCCTGCCAACAGCCCATGCACAACCAAAAAAAAGTGTGGTGTCATCAGTCAATGCCAGCTAGTTAATAATGACCGGCCTCTTCGCTAATGGCCCGAGGCAGCGGTCCTCGGGCAGCAAAGGCTCTGGCAGAGACACTGGTTTGCAAGAAGCATTTCTGCTGGCCACTTTCAAGGGCGTATCCACCCGTGCTCAGCTCTTTAAGAAGGCAGTAATTAGTTTCACTCCCTTCAGTGCACACAGTGAATGCACCAGGACTTGGCATTTGAAGAGCCATTGAAGTTTGTTCTTCTCATCTTGATTTGCCTTAGGTTTATGCCCATAAAGAAATATCAAGATTGCAAGGCAATGCTGGGGTTCATTCAGTTCCCACAGGGGGAAAAGAAACTTTCAAGTGCCAGGGCTCCAGGCAAGGAGAGGCCACTGCAAAAGAGAGCCAATCATGACTCAGCTGGTGCTGTACCACACAGTATTTCTTGCAAACTGCAGGGGGTGAGCACAACCACTAAATAGGAGGCTCCAGAGAGCATGGATGTCTTGTGCATCTTTGTATGTTCCAAGCAGGGAGACCCACACATAGATTTCCAGTCCTATTTGTAAACTGTGGTCATCTAGGCAGGGCTTCCACTCTGGTGAGTGGTGGGATGCAATGTATGGGCCATTTATATGCTACCATTTTTTTTAAATTCTCACCCAATGATATGTTTGTATTGATTTGAGAGAGAGAGAGAAACATTGGTCTGAGAGACAAATATAGATCGGTTGCCTCCTGTATGCACCCTGACTGGAGATCACACCCACAACCTAGGTATGTGCCCTGACTGGGAATCAAACCCACAACCTTTTGGAGTACAGGAAGATGCTCCAACCAACTGAGCCACCCAGCCAGGGAATGTGCTATAATTTTTATTCTTTCAGCCCCTGGGGAAGCTGGGAAATGCCTAGAGGACAGTATTCCCCAGAACTTGGTCCCCTCTGGTCATGAGGAGAACTCCAACATCCCAGCGAGCTGTAAAAATATGTTTTCCATATGTGCCTTAACAAAAGAATAGGTAGGAAAGCACTGACCTGGTCCATACATGAGAAAACTGACTCAGTCCGGGTCTAGTCAAGGCCTGGATTCCAGTGAGCCCTACTCTGTGACCAACCCTATCCACCACCCCACAGCTGCCACACTAAACTGTCCCAAGTAATTGTTGAAGCCAAGTTATTGAAATTGAGAAATCACTTGAATACGAACTAGTGGAGGGTCATATAATGTCATTAGAAATACTTGACATATGAGTTGGATGCTCAAAGCTAAAGTCAATTTATTGCCAGTGTATGCAACACGGTATCCCCGAGACCAGTGGCTTTCATTTGACCATGACTCATGGCAAGAGGTGTGCTTTCCATTGCAACCCAGGCACACACATACACAGACATATATAGTTTCACAAATAGTACCTATCCTTACTGTACTTGATGGACACTGTTCTATTCGACTTTATTCTTTGCCACTAAAAAAAATTCTGGTCATGACCCTTTAAATTGATTTCGTGACCCACTAAATTGATTTCTCAACCCACTAATGTGTCATGACCGACAATTTGAAAAACACTGGCCTGACCCCATTCCAGCTCCCCCTCCTCCCCCAAGAATTGGGGAAATGGGATGTGAATGTGGAGAAGAATGAGATTGAGATAAACATAAGGAGGAAGGTGGGAGGAATGCCAAAAAAACAGGATAAAGGGAAGAATGGGAATGAGCTGAAACAAAGGAGGAGAGATGGGAAATGGGAGACAGCCTTCCAAAAGGCTCACTCTGGACTGGCAGGTTTATGTCTGTGTGACTATTCGCAAGCTCCACAGTCATTCTGGCCATTCTGGCAGGAATCTTCCCTGTCAGCTTGAATGGCCATAATCATCAGGATGCTATCTGCTTGTCTGAGCGATAAGCGATTTCCTTATCTCTCAGCACCATTGCAAATTACTAGGGTTGCTCTCAGAGAAAATTTTCTGTCTGCTGCCCAGGGACCTGGGCCCCCAAAAGATTTAGAATGCATTGGGTAAATTCCCCAGAAATAAAGAAATTGACCACCCTGTCTCCTCCCACACCGATACCCCTGCACACAGTGGACTGCTGAGCTGGGTCTAAACAACAAACACCTGGGTACAAAAAAGATCGTTGTAGAAGGAAACAGGAAAGTCAGAGTCAGAGGTGGATATGAGATTACACATGAAGTAGCTGCAAATTAACATACTCCTATGGCCAGTAGGTCTCTAAAGAGTTTTGAATGCACACCCTGTAGTAAATAAAATTTTTGAGCATGAACCTACAAAAAACACCTATAAATGTTTACAAATAATATATATTATTATTAATATACTTGCATTATCAAATATACATGAAATTAGGAATTAAAGAAGTGAGATAAAATAGCATTATTTTATTTATCTTACTAATGAATGATACAAAATGTTTTGCTGTGAGACTGATGTGTTAGGATTGGCTTCATTATTTTTGAAAATCTTTGTTTAACACTTACTGATATGGGGTTCTGAGGTCTAAGGTTCAATTTATTTCAATACTTTGCTTTAATGGCTGTCTTAACGGGAAAAGACAGCTCACATAGGCACAGAGATGCAAAAAGCGCACTGTTGGCTCAGCTGAGGAAACCATGATACTTTTTTCAGTCTCATGCACCAATTATGCAAAGATTGTGGTTGAAATTCAGCTAGTAGATTTCCATCTTCTCTGATGTCAATCAGCTATTCTTTCAACGAATCGAACGGTGCTAAATTTTTATATTTTTAAACAAATGGGTCAAAACTCCCTGAAATTCTCCATTTGGAAGATTTTCAGGCCGGTAGAAAATTCTGTTTTCAAGTTTTTAAAAAATTTAGATGAGTTTTTAAAGTGTCACGCTTAGTCATATCAACAACAAAATCACATAAAGATGCAAATATTTCCAAACATCCTTTTTTTTTCTTTCCAAAAGGGTCTCTCCATGCCATATTTTTTTCTGAAAGTAGTTACTTTCTAACTCATTGTTAATGCACTACCTTAACTGACGGGGCAGGAGAAGTGGGTAATTTTTCAAAGTTATCAGTAAAGTGGCATACTTTTGACAACTGCTCATTAGAACTGAAAAGGCCAGCAAATGTGGAACATTGTGGTTCTTTTAAAGGGAAAAACGCTTAATTATGCTTCCCTAGCCAGCCAACCCCTGTGCCACACAAAAAATTTTCATGGTCACTCCCATCTGATGGCAAGTGTTGTAAAGATTCTATTTAAAGGATTACTTTCACAATATTGATAATACCTGTCATACGCAAATCACCAGTTTGTTGCACTGACACTGAGCCAGGCAGTAAGCACCCTGTGTCCACCCCTCAGAGATGTGGCCCTCCCATGCCCCTCTTTCCCTCCTGACACATGAATGGCTGACAGAGCGACCAAGGCCAGGAAGCAGTATCCAGTATCAACTGTCTATTAAACATAGGTAAAGCTTAACTTTTTTAAGTAGAAAAAAATAGAAGTTCTAATAGCTTCTTCCCTTGCCCCATCTGATCATTCTTGGCACCTGCTTAAAGCTATACCCAGGTGAGACCCAGGGGGGAGACTTTGTTTTATGTCCTACTTCATGTGTGTATTGCTTGTGTCCTGAGATGCCCTCAGCTTAACGAGTGAGCATTTATCAGAAAGTTTTGTGCATTAAAGGTGGCGTCAGAGGATAAGGCCTCTTCTCTTACCCTGAGGGTAAGCAGGGTTAGTGGTGACCCATGTCAAAGGCAGTGTCTCAAGGAAGCAACTTGGGCACAAACAGTTCACTGGAGCAGCTACGGGGCCCTCAGCTGCCTGGGAAGTGTGGCTGCTGGGGGCCACCTGATCTGCTCTCTGTTACTCTAAGTACCAGAAATCTGTCACTCTAAGGGCCTGATATGTCCTAGAGGAGATAGGAGTGAATTTATAAATGATGGAAGTAAAAATATTATAGGTGATCTTTTTAAATAAAATATAGATACCCTTCTAATAGTCCAGCATATTGAAAATAGTAAAGATGAAAGCTAAGATATATTGAGCCCTCATTCTGCACCAGGCACTTTTTAAGAATATTATATATGTTTTCCAATTTACTCACTGGACCACTCAGGCAATGGCACTAGCATATCCCCATGTTACTGTTGAGAAAACTGAAGGACCCAGAGGTTGCATATCTTGTCCAAGGTCATATAGCTAGAAAGTCACAGAGCCAGGACCAGAAGCCAGGGCTGGTGGCTCCTCAACCACCTTCAGGTCACCCAGCAGGGAGCTGGATAGCTTTCTGCACCTGAATCCTTTCTGAGGAGGATATACCTATTTCCAACCTGTTTCTCCACTCCTTCGTGGCTTTGCACAACTTTCTTTAAGCAAATATATCCAGATAGTCTCCCCCTCAATCATCACACGTTCCTTTGAAATGATTGCACCGTCTGAGTCAGTTTCAAATTCATGTCTCCATTGTCTATACATAATATTCGAAATGCACTTAAGAGACTCGGATGAGATGTAGTTCTGCCATTTGTAATTTCACCTTTTATACCTATACTAGGAGCCCAGCAAGCGATTCAAAAATCGCATAGCGCCGCCCACCCTCGAGTCGCCGGTATGGCCCTGCCTCACTCCCCTGGCCCACAGCAGCCATGGCTGCTGCTGGTCCAGCCCTGCCTCCCTCTCCAGCCCTTGAAGCAGCCGCGGCCACTGCTGATCAGACCCTCTCCCAGCGCAGGCACCGAGGCCCCTGCCACCCTGCCCCTGACGCTGCACATGCAACCTCCTCCTGTCCGGTCGACCAGTTACAACGTCTTGGTTAATTCGCATATTTCTCTAATATATATATATATATATACACATACATACATATATGGCATATAGGTATTACCTAGTCATTTGCATAATGGCACAAAATAACACAATTCTATTTACTTTTGAAAGTGTCTCATGGGTAGTCAACTGAGTACCCAATGTTTCCAGCCTCTCTTTCTGCAGAACTTAAGCACAAGTCCATCCTCAGGAATGTGAGCCACTTTCATTCAGATATTAGCCTCCAGGGCTGTGGGGTCAGCTTCCATCACCCACACCCACCCAGGTAAGAGGAGGTGGGAGTCAAGAAGGGGTTAACAGAATTGAGGATTGTCTTGGGAAACATCCCTGGAGCTCCATCCTTTCAAGTTGACATCATTTTTCGCCTGAGCCCTAACTCTACCAGGATGCTGGGTTCCAGGGTTACCTCCACAGTGGACTACTTTCTTCTCAGTGCCCTGTAAGCTGGAGTGTGTCCCCATCTCACCCCACAGCGCTTCCAGACAGGCCTCCTTCTGCTCTTCTCTGTTCTGCACCACGTCTAGCCCTGTGCTGGGCACACAGTGGACACTTAAGCACACATGGGGGTAGGGTTGGGCTGAAAGGGGGCAGAGACCCAGCCCCCGTCCTGTTTGCCCAAGTGGTGGAGTCTCCTCGCGTGCTGTTAAGTGGAATATTGCAGGTGGTTGTCTTAAAAATGGCATTTCAAGCGCCCGGAAAGTATGGAGACGTTGGCACTGAGTGGGGAGTTGATCTGACTGCCAGGCAATTGCCGGAGACAGATGGAGACAGATGCTTAATGGGGTTCAGGATGAGAGAGCTACCAAGGCTGTTCCCTGATCACCTGCCCTTAGATTCCCTGCCTTTCTCCCACTCCACCCCCTCCCTCAGCCTCCCCTGCCCCACCTTACACATTCCCTCTTCTTCCCTTGTTCTGGCAGAGAGAAGGGGAACAAGCCATTTCCCTTCTGCTGGGAAGTCCTGATACATGAGGAGCCAGAAGCTAAGTCAGCTGCCGGGTCTGTATCTGTGACAGTCTCGAGCCTGTGGGGCTGCACACAGACAGACTAAAATCTGTCCCCCAGAGCTGAAGGAGAATTAGCCCAGGAAGCCCAGCAGAGGCTTGGGGAAGGAGGCCCCAGTCTCCAGGCCCTCCAGTCGCCTTGAGGGCGATGCTAATAGGTGTGAAGGGAGCACACAGCCTTAGTATTTTGTGAGGGGCTCCAAACACATGAGGGGTACCAGGGAATCAGGGGGAGCCAGCACCCAGAGCTGAAATGGCCTTCAGCGTTTCCTGAGAGTATTAGCAAACATAATAATGATAAGGATAACTTTGAACTTGCTAAGAGCCCATACATGCCTTACCTATACTAACTTTAATCCTAAAAGTGCTGAGGGGGGTGAGGCATGAGTGGGGGAGGGGGGAGACAATGCGGGGAGGGGATAAGGACACATATGTAATACCTTAATCAATAAAGAAAAATTTTATAAAAAAATAAAATTAAATAAAAGATACAACTGGTTTGTGCATAAAATAAAATAAAAATAATAAAAAGCCCTGAAAGGTAGACTTTATCTGCCTTGCATTTCACAAATGAAGAAACTAAAATACAAACTGCTCGAGTGGCTCACCTCAGAGGCAGAGCTGGTGAGCAGAGGGCCCGGATGAAAACCCAAGTTCATGACTGTTCACGTCTATCTGTGGTCTCGTCCTGCACACATTGGTGATCCCAGGCACCCCCACAGCTGTCTGAGAAATGTCGAGCCACTGCCATTTCTTCCTCTCAGGAAGGCTACTAAACTCCATCACGGGCAGATGTTAGACTTTCATGCCTATATGAGTGGGCACTAGAGGGGTCTGTAGGAACAGGATAGGAGGAGGTTGTCAGTAGGAATAAGATTGGGGACGGTGTCTATAGGAACAAGATAAGAGGGGGGTGTCTGTAGGAACAGGATAGGAGGGGGTGTCTGTAGGAACAGGATAGGCGGGGGTGTCTGTAGGAACAGCATGGGGGAGGGTGCCTGTAAGAACAGAATGGGGGGGTGTCTGTAGGAACAGGATGGGGTATGCTTCTCTGCTTACTCTCTCTATGGGGTGGACTGGTTGTTTCTGGGGCTCTGTGTGCCCCAAGATGCTCTAGAATAGATGTTGTAAAGGGGCTGGAGCCAAAGAAGAACAAACCACGCAGCCTCCTTCATGAGCAGTGAGGGCAGCCTTGAGCCCTTACTGCCACGGTTGATGCACCCCATTCAGCCTGCCCCACCCCCAGCAAGTCCTTTAGTTTTCTTAGCTTGTTTTGGAGGCTGAGGAAAGGGGTACATAATCCCCTGCTGGGAAGACTTGGAGATAAAGGGAGACTCTTGCCCCACAAAGACTTCCATGTTCCTCACTGCAAGAGGGGCTGGAGAAGACATTGCAATAGGTGCTAAGCTGCATTCTAGCTCAGCTCCTCTCCCAACCTGCTGTGTGACTTCAGACAAGACATTGATTTCTCTGAGCTTCAGTCTGCTCATTAATCAGAGGGCGGAAAGGCCGCAGGAGAGAGTTGGGCCCGATAAGCCTTGGGGGCTTTTCCAGTTCTAGGGGTTTCAAGGTGCAATGGAGCACCCAGATCCTAGCACCCGAGTGTGGGAAACCGGAGCAGGAGGTCCTTTCCCCTGCCGGTCCCTCCAGTTCTGAGATGGGGATGGAGACGTCTGCCTTCATTGGGAAGGAAGGGAGAGGTGGGGACACCTCCGTCATGATATACCGGAAACTTTGAGATCCACCTGAGTGGAATTGGGCGAAACACTGCAATAGCCTCTCTCTTTCTGTGAGTCTGAGGTGGCTCCGTTCCCTGTCACTCACTCTCAGGCCTTTGCTTTAAGTTCCATCTCCCAGGAGCTATCAGAACAGCCAGGTCTGGGTGCCAGGAGCAAACATCCAAATGGGCTTGTCATAGTGTCACCCATCCAAACACAAACTGGAATGTACAGCTCAGCCCCCTTCAGGGGCAGGCAGATGATGGAGAGACTGCCATGTCACCTCGGACACATGTCCAAGAGACGTGCCCAGGGACCCAGCGCCAACAGAACCAGAATCATTCTTCCTGGGCCCATCACCTCCGGCTGCAGACACTGTCTCCAAAATTGCACCTTCCATGAGAACAATGTGGGCCAACCTCTGAGATGTCAGACTTCACACCAAGACTTCAGAATCCTCAGACCCCCCGAGAGGCAGGCTGGGATGGGAAGGATATGAGGCAGTCATACCCCTCATCACACAGGGGACCCAGCACCATCCAGTTAGGAGTCTAAACCCCAAACTGCATGAGCCTGCCCTGGACCACAGTACCACCCTCCCTTGAACTGAACTTCCCTCTGAAATTCAACATGGAAAAAATCACAGTCACAAAAGCATCCTCCCCCAATTCCCACCCACCACTCAGGCTTCACCATCTTCTCAATTTCACAACCCCAACAAAGAGCCTAAAAAACCCACAAAGAACAGGCAAGGGGTAGGTACTCTCAAGAGGCCCCCGTAGCTTCTCTGGGAAGCCTTCAGTGACCCCCTCCACTTAAAATTGCAACCCTTCAAGATCCCACTGACCCCATTCCACTTCCTTGTTCCATAGCACTTGTCACCTGGTGACCAACTATGTGATTTTTCTAGTATGTTGACTGCTTCTTTGCCACTTCTTCTTGCTAAAATTACAGGCTCCTGAAGTCAGGGATATTTATCTGTTTCTTCATTTTTGTTTCCCCAATGCCTCTGGTAGCACTTGGCTCATAGTAGGTGCTTACTGAGTATTTGTTGAGTGAATAAATGAATCAAGCCGGGTAATCCTATATAATAAAAGGGTAATATGCAAATTGACCCTAACAGCAGAACGACTGGGAATGACTGGTCACTATGACACACACTGACCACCAGGAGGCAGACGCTCAATGCAGGAGCTGCCCC